>NW_015174940.1:0-50291 GCF_001447785.1 Gekko japonicus
GGGCCGTTCCGGCTTTTACCCTGTCCCAAGTTTTTACACTGCCAACACCTTTTTTTTTTTTAAGGGAGGAAACAAGATGGAATGCAAGTGATAGAACATTATATGCAATATAAAAGCAATAAGTGAGTAAGGCAAAAAAAAATTGAAGGAGCACATTTGCTGACATTCTTGTCAGCTTCCTTGAATTTCTTAGAGATACAAGATTCTTAAAAAGAGGGGATACTTTTGGCACTGTAAGTTAGAAGGAGCACCACTGCATTTCAGTAGATTCAATGATTTAATGGGATCATATAAAAATAAACTTTGAATTAGAAGCAACTTTATCCATTAGAAGAGCCACTGAAATGTCACATAAACAAAATGTGAAGCAAATTCAGGGGCTCCTCCTTAGGAAAATTCAAACCAAATCTAGAGTTTCCTCCTCAGGCAAAACATCTAAGGAATTCTGAGGAAAGTCAGAAGACTTTTGACAAGAATAGCAAAATGTCCTGAGGGTGGAGATTTCTCACATCATTAGGTTGTCATGAGATTTCACCTAAAGCAAAACCAAAAGATAATTGGGACTTTCCTCTGCAGATGAACATCCTGTGAGACGCCAAAATAGATCTGATAGGACTAGGAAGAGTTCTTGGAGGATATAACTCATATACGCCTCTAGTGTATAGATATAATTTACACATGCAGAGGTGAAATTAAGGTGATAAAATGCTGAGGTGGAATGCAACACATCAGACTCTAGATAGAAGATCATGGAGGTTCACATTTTTGAATACAGAAAATTAAAAAGCACATAAAACAAGAAAAGGACTGGAAGCTTTCTCCTTGCAGTGCTAGTTTTCAAGTTGTAGGGGAGTTTTTTTTTAAATACAAAGGGATATTCAAAACTGGAATCCATTACATGCACTCTGATGTGGTAGACATTTTACCACCTTATTTTCTAGCATGTATAAACAAGGCCTTCTGGGGAGGCATCACTCTACTCTAGAGTTTACAAAAATTCCTAAAGACGCACGTCATGAAATGATGTAATTAGGGTTGCCATCTTCCAGGTGGTTATGGAGAAATGTATGACACTGTGTATAATAGATGCATGCTTAAGGTAGATCTATTTTGTGCTTTTTATTTTAATTTGTTTAATTTTTCTATACTATCATATAAATATTGGTGTCAAGTATTACCAGTGTTTGGTGTCAAGTATTACCAGTGGTGAGTGGCAATTGTACTGGCACTGTAATAGGCTTTTGCTAAGCTAAAGGTGTATAGTGCAGCAATCAATAGGAAATTAAGTTCAGATGAAGGGGTAGATCAGTGTCACTACCATATCCTAGATTCCACACATTAGGGTCTAGATGCTGTGACAAAACAAACGTGGACTTGCCTCAATTCTCATAAAGCCCCTCCTCCATGTTTTGAGTTGCCTAATAGAATTGTGCTAGTTGTTCTCCCTCTTGAAGGGCATCTGAAGCTTTCCACTCCCTGATTTGGAGTCAAAATCCATAATTGTCACTTCTCAAATACCTGCACTCTATTAGATCTACAGGATTTGGAGAACCTTTTGCCAGGACTATTGAGAACATGCACTTAAAACCTGAAGAAGTGAGCAGTTACTCCCGAAAGCTCATACCCTGCCACAAATTTTGCTTTTCTTTAAAGTACTACTGGACTCTTGGGGTGATGTCCCACAAGCGCTGCTCTGTGCTCACTCTTCTCTTTGCCCCGATGGTACGTGTCAATTTCACACAAGGTGCTGTGTGGCCGCATTTTGCCTCGCAGCTTCATGCGATTTTCCCCGCCTCTACTCAATCCTGTTTTTTGAGGACTGAGTAGACACGGGGAAAATCGTGTGAAGCTGCGAGGCAAAATGCGGCCATGCAGCAGCTTGTGTGAAATTGACACGTACCATCGGGGCAAAAGGGAGGAGTGAGCGCAGAGCAGCACTTGTGGGAAATCACCCTTGCTCTTTTCTACTGCTACAGACAGACCAACACAGCTATCCATCTTGATTTAAAATCCATATTAATTATCAATGCTCTTGGAAGGAGTTCATGCCCATCCTGCAGAGCTAGAATATTATGGGAAGCAGCACAATGTATAAGTCCATTTTAGAGATATTATTTTAGATGTTTGAGACCAGACTACTGTCGTGATACACTTATATTAGTAAGACTGGCCTTGGATGAGTTTGATCTGAGGTGTCAGTACAGTGACAGTCAGCATGTGTCAGCAGAGGGCATGTGACTGCAGGGAGGCTGGCCAGAACTGGATTAAGGCAGTGCAACCTGGCACTCAGTGTATTGCAAGGAGGTTGCATCAGCCATGAGCTGATTGGTCAGCAGGTGTATAAATGTACAGCTTGTATAGCATTCTTTTCCTTCTCAATGTATCAGTTGCTGCGGAGCATATTGACACTCAGAGCTGTAAATAGGTGGTGGCTTGGTGTAAATAAATCACTGTGGTTGCACCAAAGTACCAGACTCCAGCGTTTGTGGGTTCTCTATCTCCCTTGGGCACTAACGTGCCAGCCAGCATTCCGCGCGGACCGTGACAACTACCACCAAGAATAATCTTTTGTCCTACAATATTAGCATCTTGGGCTACCATACTGCCTGGCTGGCCAGGTTTTACCCAGAACCTGGGCATGCCACCCAATGCCAATTTGGTTCATTAGATGGACCAGATTCCCAACTTTCTTTCTTTTCTTTTTTAAAAAAAGGAAATTTCTAAATCCTCTAGATATGGTAAATATAATTTTCTTCTTAATTTATGCAGTGGAAAGACACCCATCCCTGCTTCCTTTTCTTCTAGCCAATCAGAAGACCAACCGTATATATTTTCAAAGAATGACACTCAGTTTTTATCATTTATTTCCCCAGCTGTATCTCCTAGGTTGACAAAGTGATCTTTATAATCTGAAACGGGGAAATATTTTTAGATGGTGCATAGCATGTCTAAAAACCCCAATGGGTGGCAGTGCCTAATGCAACAGCCCAGTATTTCAGGTTGGTCCTTATTTCAGATGGTGTTTAGTGCATTGCATAACAGGAAGTTTCAAAATCAGTATACAAAATTTATAAGATTGCATAAAAACTTTTCTTTTGTAGGTTTATTTGTAGATATTTTCACCTTTCTGCTGGTGGTTGGCTCAATTAAATTTTTTAAAATCAAAATGAACAGTTTTTGTTTTTTTTACTGGAGTCTCAAGCTCAGAGTTTTTGTGTAAAAAGAATAAAAGCCTGAAGCATACTGATCTGTAATCCCAGATTTGTGGTATAACACATGCTTGGAAAATCCATTTCCGTTATTACTAATTCACATATTGCCAATCTGATATTTGTCTTTGGAGCCTGTGGAGCCTGGAGAAATTCTGGCTTATCTGAAAGTCAAATAAAAATGACGTCATTATTTTCTTTCTTCACAGCCCACTTTCAAACTTCTTTTTCTTGATTTGGTTAGAACCCAGTAGCACTCTTGAATGCTCACAAAAATCACTGAGATGGACACTAGCCTTTCCTCACAATAGTACTCCCTTTCCTTCTAGTTGATGTCTTGACATTTGTCCATCACAAAATACTCTAAAGAAAGAGTTCATTACTTAATGATCTTCCATTTACTTCCGTATCTTCAGGATATGCTTTGACTGGCTAAGCTAATACAAATATATTCAAATTTCTACAAAAGTGGAGGGGGAGGGCAGCAGCAGCATTACCTGCTGTTGGCAAGGGGTCTGGGACAGCAATTCTTGACCTTCAGTTAACTTGCTGAGCTGATGGACTGATTTACTAACCCTGGGTTTGATGGTTTCTTAATTGTTTGTGCACTGAAAATATTTAACTCAATATCACTCTGTGTGGTTGGGAGATGTTTAAAACTGCAGTATCATGCACATTTGTATGGAAATTAGTTTTATTTAAATAAATAGGATTTCCTCCTGGGTAAATTAGGATTAGAATCTAGGGCTGTGATCCTATTCATTGACAATAAATTGTATGGAATCCAATGAAATCTCACTAAATTCAACAGGAGGTAAGTGCGCATAGGACCTTGCAAATCTTACTTCACTATGACTACTAAATACTACCAGCTCAGGGGTATGTATGTTTTAATATTTAAGTGCCAAGGTTCAAGACTTTAAAGAAAAAACAACATCTTACTTCCACATTAATTGGACATATGAAGTGCCTTGGAGCAGCATCAGCATCAGAGACCATAGGGCACAGGGTCTTGCTCCATCATAGCCTCTCCCACAACTGCTTTGCTGTTGTCTGAGAAGAGAGCCCAAGCAACCAGCATGAGCAAAAGGTCAGGAAAAGATACATATCTTTTCAGAAGAGTCAATAGGAGGAGACCGGTAGCTAATATAACTTGTAATATGCTTAATTTACCTAATTAGTAAACAATCTATATAGTATGTAAATTAGGGCTGCGATCACATGCACAATTAGACCCGACATAGGTGCAAATGCCGGGCGGATTTAAAGGGCATGAACAGACAACATCTGGGAAGCACCCTGCAGCCATCAGCAACCCATTCTGCTCTGCCACAGAAGTGGAGTTTAAAAACATCAGGGAGTACCTGGTAGTAAACGGGTTGCGATGGGCTACGGACGGACTTTCACATATCTGATCACTCCAGCGCGCTCTCATGGCATCGGGATGGTCTGATCAGGCCATCCTGACTCCGTGCCATTGTTTTTCCCCTTTGCAGTATTCGCATCATCACAAACTCCATAGGGAGCCCTCAGTGCAGAGGTGTGATTCATCAATCCCTCGTTTAAGCACATGGGGGAAAATGGCACAAAACCCCCTTTGACTCACCCACAGTTGCGTCTGATCATACACGGATGGACTGCACCTGCAGCTTCAAAGGGAGGTGTGATCGCGCAACTGCAGGTCAAATTCCTCTGGAATAAATAGTCTCACTCCCCCCCTCCATTTTTTCTGGCACATGTGACTGCAACCTCAGTTGCCTGGACTGGGGAACTTGGAAACAGCAATCCTAGAAACATTAGTACTCAGCCAGTGCAGATGTATTCTGGCTGTATACTAAAAATCTACATACATGCTCTTTTTGTAGCAGGAACTCCTTTGAATATTAGGCAACACACCCCTAATGTAGCCAATCCTTCAAGAGCTTACAGAGCTCTTCTTACAGGGGCTACTGTAAGCTCTTGGAGGATTGGCTACATTAGGGGTGTGTCACCTAATATGCAAAGGAGTTCCTGCTACAAAAAGAGCCCTGCTCCAAAAGGCATTTCAATGTTACAGGGTAAGGTCTAAATTTACTTTAAAAGTAGATCCTTAAGAAGTAGGTCATACCACTAGCAGCCCTTACATGAGGATCTCTAAGACTGCTTTTTCCAGTCTTATAGTAGGGAGGAATTCAAAGGGAGTGGGGGCTGTCCATATGTCATTTGCATAATCATAACAGTCATTCCAAATCACAACAGTTTATGGAGAGCCTTCACATTATGGATGCAAACCATGTGATAGTCATATCTCTTTCCTGGCTGAGTGGAGACTGGGAAGCTGACTCCTCTTGGATATATGTTAACTTTAAGAAACATCCAGTAATAATCAATTAATTAATTAGTTCTATTTCTTGATTGTAGTAATTGTTTTTTAAGGGTGGGGGAAGGAATATATACTAGGTGGCTGTAACTTTGATTAACTAATTCATTGATTCTCTGAACTGAGTTAATTTTAAATTCAGAATCTATTGAGAAGTTATATAGTTCTTGGTGTGTTGATTTTATCTTTAAACATTTAGATCATCTAATTCTTATATTCTAATTATTTTTGGATTTCTAAATTATTACTATATCATTGTAGAAGACATAATTTTTTTTGTTAGACTATTTTGATATTTGTTATTGTCAGACTGTTTTTACTCTGTGATCTAATTAAAACTACATTACACTTTCTGAGGAGTGTTACTGACTTAACTGTTTACATTAATTTAGTACTAGTGTTAAGGGCAATGGTGATTGAACTTAGAATTAACTCTGTTAATATTAGAGGTCTGAATAATCCTATTAAACAAAAAAGAGTTCTCCAAGATGTGAAGAAGAATCGTCCAGGGATCATCTTTATTCAGGAAACTCACTCAAGAGATGTTATCATTGATGTTTTGAGAACTCCATTATACCCGTTACAGTTCCAAGCTCCAGGTAATTCCAAGAGTAGAGGGATTGCTATTCTTATAGCCAAACAGATGAATTTCATATTACACGCTAAACACATAGATCCACAAGGTCGCTTCATTTTTATTAAAGGTTCGCTTGATGGAAAACCGGTGACACTTGCTAGCATATATGCTCCGAATCAAGATCAAATTAGCTTTTTAGATAACACTTTGGCCTCTCTCCAGAAATTCTTAGGGAATCTCATTATTGGTTCTTACCTAAACTTTATTTCTGATGGTAACTTAGACAGATCGTGGCTTAATACACAAAAATCTCGTAAACTTCCAGCAACCATGAAACTTTCTAAGCCGTTCAATAAATATCAGCTGTGTGATATCTGGAGAATGTTACATCCTCTTGACAGAGATTATACATATTTCTCAGCAAGACACAATGTTTTTATGAAAATTGACTACATTTTAGTTTCACCATCTCTTCTTCCTTGTGTCTCATTGGTTAATATTAATCCTAGATATCTCACGGATCATGCTTGGCTAGAAGGCATTGTGAACACGGATGCTGACTTAAAGAAAGATAGATGTTGGACAATGGACAGAACCATTTTATTAAAAGATACTGTGAAGAATCCATTGGAGGTTGACATTTGTAACTTCTTCAAGGAAAATTCCTCACCAGACATCTCACCTGCACTTCTCTGGGACTCAATGAAAGTGGTATTGTGTGGCTGTATAATTGTGATCACCTCACACCTGTGAAAAGAAAAAAAACACATTAGAACAGAAATAGTCGACAGGATTAAGGTTTTGGAAGCAGAACACAAAAGAGGAGGGAAAAATATTTCAAAAGCTTTTGGCAGAACGCAAAGCGCTTGAAGCACTGGACTTTAATCAAATTCAAAAGAATCTTCTATTCTTGAAACAACGGCTCTGGGTTAAATCTTCCAAAAAATCTTCACATGCTTAAATGGAGGGTAAATAACAGAAGACAAGCTTCCTTCATTGGCTCTCTGAAACGTTCTAATCGCTCTTCCTGTTTCTCATCTAAGGATATTGCTAATTCCTTTGCTGACTTCTATAACAAACTTTATTGATCTGATAATCCTAGAATGTTGGACATTGATTCTTTTTTATCTTCTACCTCCTTTTCTCAACGATTATCGGAAGCTGATGCAACATCTATGGAGAAACTGGTTACATTACAAGAACTTTTTGGATACTGGTTACATTACAAGATTTTGGATACTATCAAAACGATGAAATCAAATAAAACTACAGGACCAGATGGGCTTCCATCTGAATTTTATAGAACTTTTCAAACTACATTGGCAGAACATCTATTAACTACATGCAATAATGTGTTGCAATCAGGAAAAATTCCATCATCCTGGACAGACTCCAACATTGTGGTGTTACCAAAAGATAATAAAGATCCCACAGATCCAGCTTCTTATCGGCCCATTATGCTTCTTAATCATGATGCAAAAATATTTACCTCAATTTTAGCCAATAGGCTTAAGTCGTTTATTGCAACCTATATTAAGGAAGATCAAACTGGGTTTATCCCAAAAAGACAGCTACCTGATAATGTGAGAAGAACTCTTAATGTTATCATATATGGCCAACGTAATTTTAGCGTTGGATTTTACCAAAGCTTTCAATTCTGTGGAGGTGCCATTTATGATCTCACTACAATGAAAGATGTACTTTTGTGACAAATTTTTGAATGCTATGAAGGCCCTTTATACAAATCCCACATCAAGAGTCCGAGTGAATGGCTGTTCTTCTTATCCTTTTCATCCTACGAGAGACACATGGCAAGGCTGCCCCCTCTCGCCTCTGTTATTTGCGCTCATAATAGAACAGCTGGCAGAAGAATTGCAACAATGCTCCAACTTCTCATGAATCTCTTTTGGAGGAACTGAACATAAGGTTAATTTATATGCCACCAACCTAACTCTGTATATCTCTAACCCTACCCATTCTTTACCACATATACAACATATTCTCTCGGAGTTTGGAAAAATCTCTGGTATTCAGTTTTGTCTGTCCAAATCTCAACTATACCCTGTTTTGGTCCCACCTAACTTGCACACTCAAATCGCAAAGACTTCTCCCTTTAAATGGATCTTGGATTCTTGGAGGCATCTGGGAGTTCAAATTCCAAAAGAAAGTCCTTCTTCATTATAATTATGACAAACTTTATGAAACCATAAATAAGCAATTTGAGGAGCCCTTAATTTCTCTCTGCCAGATCGGCTTCACTTGATTAAAAGCTTTATTCTACCTAGATTTTTATTCCTCTTTTGAATGCTTCCGATCTATATCCCAGATAAGAACCTTCGTCTCTGGCAAAAGTCCCTTTTTTCTTTCTTATGGGAAGGGGAAAAATCATGGATTAACTTGAATATTCTTACAAAACCAGCATCTCTTGGTGGTCTAGATTTTCCTCTTCTACGCTCATACCTTCATGCTTCTATTTTAGTGGTCGTGGTGCAAATACAAGAATCTCAACCTATCTGGTGTCAAATGGAACAAACCTATGTAACTCCATATCATTACAAGAAGCTAGTTGGATGTTATCTTCTCGTCATCCTAAAGCCTTCTGAGAGAATCCATGTTTGATGACGATGTTTAAGATATGGGATTGTAAAAGAAAACAATTGATCCCATGTGTTTCGTCTTTCACTACCATAATTAACCAACCCTGGTTCCCTCCAGCTCAGGAGGTTGGGGTTATAAGGACTGGATGCAGGCTGGACTCTCTCACCCAATTGACTTTGTATTTTATGGGAAAATCCAATATAAAGCATTTTTTGAACAACAAGCAGGTGTACATTTTTTTTGGCACAGCTATTTACAACTGAAAAAATTGATAAAATTTCTAGATTCTCGAGGCACTTTCGATAGACCACATTCCGTCTTTGAGAATATCTTATTAATGTATGCAGATTCTTCTAATTGTATAAATCAATTTTACTAGCCGAAAATAAATCCCCACTGAAGCACCAACATCGCTGGTTTGAAAATGGACTTGTCGGAACTTCTTTGAATGAAAATTTGGACTTCATCTGTTAATTATTCAAGAAACTTTGCTATCTGGCTACAATCATTCAAATTAATTACTTGCTGGTACTATACACCAGAAAAACTGCATAAGATAAATTCGTCAGTTAGCCCCCTTTGCTGGAAAAACTGTGGATGCATAGGGTCGTATTTCCACTGCTGGTGGGAGTGTCCCATTATAACAGTCTTTATGGGGTGATGTGATAAAGCAAATTAACGAGATCATTTCACAGAATATACCGATTCGTCCAAAGATATCTCTTCTTACTTTAATGGAATCAGCTTCAGTTACATCGGCTCAAACAGAACTAACTTCTATTCTATTAGCAGCTGCAAGATTGACTATCGCATCCATATGGAAATCCAGTTGTCCTCCGTCGTTACAACTCTGGTATGACAAAATCTGGGATTGGTTTATCAGTTTACACAAATTACTCAAACTATGAGAGTTGATACATCAGCATCTCATTCTTGATTTGTTGCTACATGGTCCAGAGTTCTCCAATTTATGTCTGAGAAAAACATCATTCCCTCAAAATCTTCATGTCTTCCCTGGATTCGTTTCTAGTTGTGTTCAACCATCTTTCTCTTTAGAACATGTTGCATATACTGACAGAGCTTATTTAGTCCTTTTCCAGATCAATAATCATTCATTCATTTACAGAACTTAAATATGGAGTTTATACTTTAGGATTGATGCAGTTACAGTCAAATTAATATGATGTATTTTTTGTTGAGTTATATTTACTTTACTAGTTTCATGTTTGTGCCATTTTCTCCCACAAATTGATACCTTGTATTATGCATTTTGAGATATGTTGCTGTTTACATATGTGCTTAAGTGCTCGCTTTCAAATGGACAAACCTTAACAAGATTTTCTTTTAGGTTCGCACCAGACTATCAGCAAAGATAACAGGCCTCTTGAGATGTTATAGGGGGGAAAGGGGTAGTGAACATACCTGGAAGGGAAGTGAAATCAGGCTGGAAGCCTTCGCTCTGAGCCAGAAATGTTTTGGTGTGGTGGAAGGTCACTCAAATATCATTCTAGGCTCTTGCTGTCTAGCTAGAAGTGTATATTTGTCAGAATGCATTTTAAAAATCAGGTAGTTTAGGACTGTGTTGGACAGGCTAGGTGCTGCCTCTCCTAAGAGCAACCAAGGAGAGCTGACAGAATCTGTGTGTGTGTGTGTGTGTGTGTGTGTGTGTGTGTGAGAGAGAGAGAGAGAGAGAGAGAGAGAGAGAGAGAGAGAGAGAGAGAGCGCAGTTGGGAGTTGGAAGCTAGGAAGTTGAAGGGGAAAAGAGGATATCTGACTAAGTGAAACTGTGGAGAAGAGCTGCTTTGAGATAGGGATGCCAGCCCCCAGGTGGGACCGGAATCACAGTTCATATCCAGACTACAGAGATCAGTTCTCCTGGAGAAACAGATGCTGAGGCCCCACTGAGGCCCCTGTCCTCCCCAGGCTCCACCCCCAAATATCCAGGAGTTTCCCAACCTGGATCTACCCACCCTACCCCTCACCCCAGTGGCCAGGTGGGACCTGGCAACGCTGCTTAAAGCTGGCTGAAAAGAGTCAATTTGTAACAAAGGATCCCAATTGTGGGAATAGGACCACAGTTCAAATGTTCAGTGGAGGCAAAGTGTTGTAACTTCTACCTTAGTTTCTCCAGTGTTATGTTCAAACCATAGATAAAACTTCTTGTTTTGTTTAACCCTATGGGCTGCATATCTCAGGGAAAGCAACACACACAGGTTAATATTTCAGTCTATATATATTAGGAAATGAATAAATGATGCAGTGTGTGACTGGAATAGTGTTTGAGCCCCCAACCTCAATAATTCTCCATGAGTGAGGGCCTGTTATTAAAGGGGTCTGGGCTACCATGTCTGCTGATTTCAGCAAGTGAGAGAGAGGACCTGAGAGGTGAGATGGTCCTGGCTCTCTAGAGATATTAAAAGAGATGAGAAGCATGGTGAATGTGGTACCTGACCTACTAGCCACCCAGAACCTGTGAGAGGGAGAGGGAGATTGCTGAGGGTGTAGGAGAAGGGGCATCACAAGGATTCATGGGGGTAAATGTTCACCCCATGACACTCATGCCCCAACCTATGCACATCCATTGGAATGTCAGAATAAAGTGTACATAGTTTTTTAGTTGAAAATAGGCACTCTGAAACAGCCAGGTGCTTCACAAGAGTGCTTGTGAATGGTTCCTCATCTCTTGGAGAGGAGTGACAAGTGGAATGCCTCAAGGATCTGTCCTGGGACCTGTTTTGTTCATCATCTTTATCAATTTGCAGATGATACTAAATTGGGTGGGGTAGCAAATAGGGTAGAATATTAGGGTAGAATACAGGATATTATTGACAGGCTGGAAAACTGGGATAAAACAAATAAAATGAATTTCATTGGGGTTAAATGTAAAGTTCTGCATTTAGGTAGGAAAAAATCAAATGCATAATTATAGGTTGGGGGAGACTTGTCTTGGCACTAGTATGTGTGAAAAGGATCTAGAGGTCTTAGTGGACCATACACTGAACATGAGTCAGCAGTGTGATGTAGCTGCTAAAAAGGCAAATGCAATTTTGGGCTGCATCAACAGAAGTATAGCATCCAGATCACACAAAGTGATGGTACCAATTTACTCTGCTCTGGTTAGACCTCACCTAGAATATTGTGTTCAGTTTTGGGCACCACAATTTAAGAAGAATATAGACAAGCTGGAACATGTCCAGGGGAGGGCAACAAAGATGGTGAGGGGTCTGGAGAACAAGTCCTATGAGGAAAGGTTGAAGGAGATGGGTATGTTTAGCCTGGAGCGGAGATGACTGAGAGGTGATATGATAACCATCTTCAAGTACCTGAAGGGCTGTCATATAGAGGGTGGTGCAGAGTTGTTTTCTGTTGCCCCAGAAGGTCAGACCAGAACCAAAAGGTTGAAATTAAATCAGAAGAGTTTTTGACTGAACATTAGAAAGAACTTCCTGACAAGTGGTTCCTCAGTGGAATAGGCTTCCTCAGGTGGTGGTGGGCTCTCCTTCTTTGGAAGTTTTCAGACAGAGGCTAGATGGTCATCTGACAGCAATGCTGATTTTGTGAACTTAGGCAGATCATATGAAGGAGGGCAGGAAGGGTTGCCTCAGTGCTTAGTTCTTGTGGCCCTTTTTAACATGCCCAGGGAAATGCTGATTGCCACTTTGAGGTCAGGAAGCAATTTTTCTCCAGGCCACTTTGGCCAGGGATCCTGGAGGTTTTTGTCATCTTCTAGGCATGACACAGAGGTCACTGTGGGTGTGGAGGGGGAGGTATTTGTGAATTTCCTGCATTGTGCAGGGAGTTGGACTAGATAACCCTGGAGGTCCTTTCCAACTCTATGATTCTAGGTTTCCAGTTGCACAGAGAGAAGTATGAATATGTAAGCTTTCTACAGTAATTCCAATGAAAGCATGTAGGTCGGGGTGAAGTTTGTTGCCATGGAACACCCCCCCCCCCATCTTTCTTTTCTAGAACATCTAAAAATGACTAATGTCCCATCAATGTATTTGCTTTTTGTGTAAAAGCTGTAATAAACAGGATTTTAGGCATTGAAATGTGCTTGTTTCCGTTAATAGTTTTGCTTGGATATGTACAAAATCATAATTCCAAACAAAATTTACAGACTCTTGATAAATACATGAATTAAATCCAAAATTAGTCTTTCTAAATTTTTGGACAAGTATAACATCGCCTTCTGTTGAAATATAGCTAATAAATGTATGGATACTATTGGAAATTATCAAATATTCTTATATAGAAAGGGTGAAGAATGTATTCTCCCCCTCCCCGTTAACTGCTTTTGGCAAAATATGAGAACAGTTAATCAGTTTTTGAAATAACTGGTACATTGTGGAATCTCTTTTGCCCTTTAATTAAATGTGATATACAGAGAATCTTTACTGCGTGTTGCCATAATCGTGTTCCTTTTGTGTATGCATGACCATTTGGTTTGTGATATTTTTGCCTTCAATAATTTAAAAACAAAACTTGTTATATACTTAATGAAATAGTGATTCCTTTTCAGGCCAAACAAATAAAGTGTGGGGATCCTTTTGCATCTATATAAGTCCGTAACATGATCAGTATGTCGGACTGCTCACTTTATGGACATGTTGCCACCATCCTGTCCAACTTTTACCATTTTAGCTAAACTTTCTGGGATTTTCCCAGTCTGCAATCTTTATAGCAGTACCCTGAGTTCAATCACATGTGCAGGCAAGACATATGGGCTTTCCTTTTTGTTCTGGTCTCTTCCAGTCCCAGGAAAGATCATTCCTGGGCTCATAGGACCTGCATAGCAGAAAGCAGTGAAATGCCCCCTCCTAGATCTTCCATCAGCAAAGCTACCTGTGGAAGACAGAGCAATTTTACACCTTTTCCTTTTCTCCCAGCAGTGCCTCAACCCATGCAGCTCTTCATTTGTATGGAATATACAACCACAGGGGGAAAAAAGTCTTTCAGGGAGTCTAGAGGGGATGCTAGAATGGGGAGGAATCATTCCATGCATACATAGCTGGATACAGGCCGGCATACCTAAACTCTGACAACCATGATAGTAACAGAACCCCCTCCCCCAATAAATCACTAAAAGCACAAGTACACAACCATGGCCATGTATTCTGAATGGCTGGCAAGCCAGACCATTTTGTTCAGCTCAGTGTGGTTGTCCACCCAACCAACTGTGCTGAGCTCTTGAGGTGTTGGCAGAACCACTGGGGCTTGTACATACAATGTTGATGCCCACTGTAAGTCCATTGGTATTGCCATGTCTCATCTTAAAACTTTTTCATTCCAAATATATTTTTCCTGAGGTAACCAAAATGTCTGGTCAGCCACAATCTTTGTCTTCTCCTCGGTTCTCCTTTTTCAACCTGCCCTTTTTAGTCAAACTCCACCCATTGCTTGAGCCTCTAGCTATCTTTAGCAGCTTTCCCCCCTATAATAGCTTTATATATTACCACAGAAATCTATACCATTATATACAGTAGAGCATTTCATTACACAATCCACCCTTTTCCCCACTACCACAGCCATGAGAATCTGCACTGTAAAGTCATCCCTGCCAATGTGATCGTTACAATGTGATCTCTACATTCAGAGAGATGCTCTGTGTGGATTGTTTTAGAGCATCTCTCTCATAATCTATGGCTGCAATCCCAAGGATACTTTCATGGAAGACCAATTTAATTACATGGGGATTACGTCTGAGAAGACCGACAAACTTACTTCCTATGAATACTATTTTGACAGTGTCTCTTAAAAAGTAAGTACAGTTGGCAGTCCTAATAGTAGAAGCTTTATTATCTGGCACTCATGGGGAATTGGGGGAAGCGCCAGTTAAGGAGTGCAGACTCTAATCTGGGAGAACCAGGTTTGATTCCCCAATCCTCCACATGTAGCTTCTGGTGTGACCTTGGGTCAGTCATAAGTTCTTTCAGAGCTGTTCTCTCAAGAGTAGATCTCTGTCAGCCCCACCTACCTCACAGGATGTCTGTTGTGGGAAAGGAAAGGGGAAGGGATTGTAAACTGCTCTGAAACTCCTTTGGGTAGTGAAAGGCAGGATATAAATCCAATCTCTTTTCCTCCTAATTGCAGGTGCTGGATAGTCAAGTTTATTTCTCAGCCCTGCCTACTAACTAGAAGAATCTACAGTAACCAACCTTTCCCTGTTAGAAACACCGTGATGACAGGCCCACACTTGGCAGCACCTCTCCTCCCCCCAGCCATAGAGCCAACCTAAGTCACAAAAAGACAAGGGCTCAGAGGGAAAGGTGATGTGATCTCATAGGACTGGCTGTGAGAAGTCCAGCAATGGCTAAAGACATCAAGACGGCTGACTTGAGAGGTGGGGCCTGAAGACACAGGGGAATGGTGGCTGATGGAGAGGAGTTTGCCTTCTGTGTTATGCCAATTAACTGACTGTTTTTGGATAATCAAGTGCTGGATAACAAAACTTTTACTGTAGTAAAAACTAATTTTAAAAACTCAATGCAAATGTAACAAAAAGTTGACTTCTGGAAGTTCTGATGTTATTTAAAAACAAAATGGAGAAATATACTGGTGGTGGGGAATCACTTCTCAAAATAATTACAAAGATATTCTCCCAACAGTGAGAAAAAATGCTGCCTGTCATATAGTGAGTACTATTTCCTTCACCTACTCAGTTCTCCCAAGTCAACCATCTTTCAGCTATTAAGCTTAGAAACAGCCAATTAAGGTTCTACTGTGAGACTTGTAGTACATAAACACCATTTCTACTTCTGTGGAACACTTTTGCTTCTTTTACAAAATATGCTGGTCTTTTAAAATAAAGCTAATATAAGAAATAATTTAAGCAAGCATTGATATGACAAATGTCATGCCTGAGTCAGAAAATAATTTCATTTCAAGCTATTCTTCTGTTCAGGTGATGAATTTTCACACCAGTTCTTATCAGCTGGAACTAACTCAAGCCAAGGACACATCAAAAGATGACCCCAGGATTGGTGGTAAATGTGATTCTGTATTTTTTTTTCCTAGCAGCAATTTATTTTATTTTGATAGAGCAAGTCAACTGGAGCCTGTAATTTTCGTATCTTCAAATGTCATAATGGTGTTTGAGAGGTTAAAAGCCAAGTGGGAAAAGAAATCCTTCCTAGAAGGGACATGAAAAAGAAATTAGATTGTTTGTATTTGGAACCACAGTTTATTTAATGGAGAAACATAATTTCAAATTTGTAAGCATTGTTATTTTCTATGTTTTGTTTCTTGGCAACAGAGTTGAACCCTCCCCCTTTTCCTTGCTTTAAATAATAGCAACCTTATATTCCAAATCCATGTTAATGTTTGCAAATACAAATACATTTTAGGAAAGGATCTTACTGATATGATCAGAAATAATAATAAAAAATTGCCTCTGGAGTCCAAAAACAGCTAGATGTCATAAGCAGCAGAAGTTAATAAATGTGTAGGTACGCATCTTTGAAAGAAGTCCATAGCTGGTTCTTACTGAAACAATCCTCCCACCCTAGGGGAAAAAAGGATTCAATTTGATTCCATAAAAATAGTCTGCACCTGGGATCACCAGCAATACATGCAATTTTCCTAGGTAACTATAACAATATTCTAAAATGGGAGAGAAAGTTGAGATCAAGAAGGAAGGGAGAGATTAAGGGCCCATCACATTATGACCTTAAATATATCAAAGTCACTGTAAGGTGCCTCTTTCCTTCACTCATGATAAGACGGGAAGTCTAAGCTCAAGTGGAAGGAACCTGTTATATGGTCCTTCCCAAACCTGTATCTCCCCTTTGGAAACCAAAGTAATAGCATGCTAAGCAGCAGGGGTCATTTGGGGGGGGACGCGGGGGGACGCCATCCCCCCGGGTGAGGTGCAGGAGGGCGGGGCCTGGAGCTCCCTGCTGGTGCCCGCTGGAGGTCGCCGCCGGCTGTGGGGAGGACACACTTCCGGTGATGTCAGGGGGTGTGGCATATGCTAATGAGTTATGCTAATGAGTCCCCCTAGCTCTTCTTCTACGAAATGACCCCTGCTAAGCAGCTGTGCTGAAACCTCCTTTCCCATGACCTCAAACATTTGAAATCAGCAAAGATGTGTCCATGGTCATGTGGCTGGCATGACTAAATGCCAAGGTCCACGCTGTTACGTTCCCACCAAAGTGGTACCTATTTATCTACTTACAATTTCTTGCTTTCAAACTGCTAGGTTGGCAGGAGCTCACTCCGTCATGCGGCACTAGGGTCTCGAACTGCCAATCTACAGACCTTCCGGTCTGCAGCTCAGCATCTTAACCTCTGAGCCACCGCAGTGCCCTAAGTCAATAATTAGGCATGCAAAAATAGAATTTGAGAATCAGGCTGCTAAAAGCATCAAAATGAACAATACACATTTCTTTAAATATCTCTGGAGCAGGAAACCAGCCAGAGAAGCAGTTGGGCCTTCAGATGATCAAGGAATAAAGGGATTGCTAAAGGAAGATGGGAAGATGGCAGAAAAACTCAATGAATATTTTTTCTTCTTCTTTGGAATATTTTTGCTTCTATGGAACATGTGGGGCATGGACAGTTCTCACAATGAAGGAAAGTAACATGTGTGGCATGTAACCATGCCACAGCCACTATTTTCAGGAATCTTAAGAACTGAATCAAATTGAGGTGACAAGAGAGGAAGAGATGAATTCCCCCTATTGGGGGAATTAAAAACCAGTATGTCTCCATTTCCTGAAGGCATATATCAGAGAGTTTTTAGAGAATTCTAATGTGAGATTGTTGATCAACTAATCCATACATATAACGTATCACTAAATTCAGACACTGTACCAGGAGACTGTACCAGGAGACTGTACCAGGCTCATAGCTACAGTGGGGCCTCTC
This sequence comes from Gekko japonicus, assembly GCF_001447785.1. NCBI lineage: Eukaryota > Metazoa > Chordata > Lepidosauria > Squamata > Gekkonidae > Gekko > Gekko japonicus. The sequence continues at coordinate 17,612 of NW_015174940.1, forward strand.
AGGCCCAGCACCCCAACTTACTGCCAATGCCCCCCTCAACTTACCTCCCAGCCCCCCGACTTCCATTTTTTTTATTTTTTAAAAATGTATTGCATGCTCATTTTCACCACCGGCCAGCCCCATGCCACCCTCTCTCACTGGCCAGCCCCGCGCCACCCTATCTTGCCAGCTGCTCTCTCTCTTCACCAGCAAGGCAAACCCTACACCCACTGCCTTCCAGTCTCATGCTGCAGCCACTCTTTTGCTTCTCACTGGCTGCTCTCATCCCCTCCAAGCCAAAGCTAGCAAGGCAACCTTGCCTGCCCACCTGGCAGGCTGACATTTACCAAGTTTTTGTTGTTGTTCTTTTGCTTTGCATCAAGCTGCATGGGGGGTAAGGATGCCAGACTCCAGGTGGGACCTGTGGATCCATCTCCTGGAATAACAGTTTAAAAATCCCAATGTTCGCATAATGGGTGCCCCACAAGAAATACCCCCACACACACAAACCAAAAAACCCTGGCTACAGCCCTGGTAGCAAATGTTACACCAATTTTTAAAAAGGGGTGAGGAGGGGAACCAGGAAAATACAGGCCTGTTATCCTAACATCTGTCCCAGGCAAATTAGTAGAAATTGTAATCAGATAGGATTATTAGACACACAGAGGAACAAAGCCTACTGAGTGAAAATCCACAAAGGGAAGTCCTGCCTCACCAGCTGTTTGGAGTGAACAAGCATGTGTGAAAGACAAACCAAAATGACAAAATGGGACATGGCCTTTGGGTTACCTATCCTAACTTCCTTTACAAAGACCAAAAAAAAAAAAAGAGTCCAATGGGACCTTTAAAACCAACAAAGGTTTATTCAGTGTATGAGCTTTCATGTGCAAGGCACACTTTTTCAAATACATTGGAATGGAAGATGAAGTTCTAAACTTATAGACAGGGATTTAACAACATATTAACATGTAACATGATGATGTTTAAGATATGCAAAGAAAAACTAAATGTTACGATAGCAGATAAATGTCTAAAGGTGTTTTTTCCTAATTTGGGGAAGTAACAGAATCTTAATTATCTCCTCTGAAGTGTAGAGGGCATGTGAAGGGCACTTTGAGCTGGATGTAATGTTGTCAGCAGACATCCATTCAGTATTGTAATATACAAGCTAATACAGTGAATAAATCTTTGTCTGTCTTAAAGGTGCCACTGGACTCTAAATTTGTTCTGCCATTTCAGACCAACACGGCTGACTACCTGGTTCGAAGGCAAAAAAAAAATTACTCTAGAAGATCCATTACAAAAGGTTTAAAAAGATCAATTACAAAAGGTTTTTAAAAAGGTTTCCAAATTTGGCTAGATGGCTTGTTCTGTTGCCTAATACCTCTGGTACTTAAGAAGTTTTTCTTAAAGTTTAAAGATGAACCCAGGAGAGTTTCTATGCACTATTTTTTTTAGAATATTATGTTTTGAAGATGTTGGATCTCAGAGAAGTCATCTGCAGGTTCTTACTGACAGAATGGGAGCCCTGAGGCCCAAATTGTACCTCCCAGACAGCTGGCTAAAGAAAAAGAAAAAGTATAGCCACTTTAGACCCAGCTAGTATAAACTTATGGGGAGAACCAGAGCTGTTATAGAAATGAGAGTACATTTGGGGGTTCTTATTCAGGCTAAAGGTCCACAGAGGACAAGGCACTTTTGACAAGACTGGTAACATTTTATAGGTTGTCTCCAAATGTCCCCTCAATAAAGTCTGAAGTAAAGATTGCTTAAACATCCAATAAATATTAAGGGAAAACAAATATAGTATCATGGAAAAGACCTTCATAGAATTAACTCTTGCCACATATTTTAACAATAATTTCCATTTTAATTCTTTCTTTAATGGGAATCCAGAGACACAACAAGAAACCAAACATTCATTTAAAAGGTGATAGGTATTTAAGCTGAGGCAACAACAACAAAAAAAGAATTTATTAATTTTTAATTTAGTACAGTACCATCCCACACAGAGTACATACAATGAATCTCTTGGCCATCACAGCCATTTTTTTGGTCACTCATGGCAGCAATGCAGTGGATATGTTTGGACAATCATACTGCTTATATGAATAAATGACTTTCAAGAGGTAAAAATATGGACAAACTAACATGTGAATCACCTCCAAGAGAGAGGCACTAGGGTAGTTAAGAATAGAACTGAATCCGATTGGTTCTGCTCTTAGATCCCAAGCCAAAACTGTGAAGTCCCTTTGAAGGTAGCATAATGTTGGTTTTTTCTCAGTTGAAAACTACATATAATCTTTTCAAAAAGCATCTATATTTGACACCTGAATTTAATACAGCAGTATTGTTAAGATAGTATTACAGGAAAACTAAAAAAAATGTATGCTACTGAATTCACATGCAAGGCACGGCACTCTTCTAAGAGTCCTCTCATTTTAGTGAGTTTGGGCACTTGAGTTCATGGAATTCTAAAAAACTGGCAACATTGCCTATCAGTAACTACAGCCTAGGTATTGGTCTGGATGGGGGAGAAAGGTATTAATGGGCTGTGTGTGGATTAAATCTGCAAGTCTAAACAGGACAATGAGGGCAGATTTCACTGGATCCCAACAAACTTAGTTGTGGAGATCCAGGGGGCTGCAATTGCTTTGTTCTCCCTGTCCACCTCTGTGATTCCAGCTGAGGCCCCAGGACTGCCAAATGCCTCCAATACAGAGAGAGGAGGGAGTTAACTACATATTGTTGTTGTTGTCCAGCAACCTGGAGCCTCCTGCCTGGCCTGCCATTTGGGCTTTTATATGGACCAGGCTTAATCAGACAGTGTTGAACCTCATGTAGCATGGGGGGGGGGGCAACCATAGGAGTGGTTAGCAGCCAGGGCCACGGCCTCCTCCTACAACCCAAGTAAGGCTGGGAGAAGGTCCAATCTTGGACAATTGTTCGACCTGAGATTACTGAAATGAGTCCTGGTTTGGTCCCTCCATGTGTGAGTCCCAGGGAAATTGTTCCACTTTTTTTATTGAAGGTCAGGGTCAATTTCTTTCTTTTTCTTTTTCTTTCTTTTTCTTTTTTTATAACTGCCCCCAAAGGGGCAGGATTTTATTAAATTTTTCACATAGCATACACAAACAATCATAACATATACATACATACTAACGTACAAACAGATACATGGAGGTTATTTTCATTTTTACCAATATTTATACTGATGCCTATTCCACCTTAATAACAATTTCTCATGAACCTTAATAACAATTTCTCATGAACTGTGTAAGCATCTTTTCTGTCTCTATCATCCTAACAGGTATATATTTCATGTAGTAAACTCTTAGTCTGTCTCTTGCAAGCTTGTTATAGAACCGTGACCAAGTATTCTGGAATGTCGAATCAATCATCAATTTCTATGAGAAGAAGTTTACAGGGTCGGCCCAAAGAGAAATTATCTAGGGAAGGAACTATTTGAATGTGGTCATTCCTTGGACTGTTTCTGTTTGGAGTAACAGCATGGGGGAGGAGACCGAAGCCCCTTCTGTACATATGCTACAGTCTAATACAGAGAAGGAATATGTGACAACACAAAAATCACATATGACACTGCTGGAGTTCGCAGTTTGGGTCTAGAGACCCCAACCAAAGAACTCTTTCTTGAGGAAATCAACCCTTACAACCAATGCTCCCTCTAAGCTGTGGAGTCTTGTGAACAAAAATTCTACTTTGTGAGTGACTGGCATTAAAGTTGTGAGCTAGCAATTTAGCTTAGGGCTGCCAAATGCCCCCGGGGGGCGGAATTCCCCCCAGTTTCGAGCCCTGATTCCCGCTCCCACAGAATCGGGGCCCGGGGGAAACCCCACCCCCGCGTCCGCGTCACCCGGAAGTGACGTCGGATGCTGGGGGCGGAGCCACGCCATTTGAGGGGAAAACTCTTTGTTTTCCTCTCAAATGGCGTGGCCCCGTCCAGCATGTGATGTCACTTCTGGTGACGTCCTGGCGGCGCGCGCGCACGCGCATCCATACTGAATAAATTAGTTTGCTCTGGAGCCATCCTTCATGAGCTAAGACAAAAATGTGTGAGCTGGAGACTAAAAAACTGTGAGCTAGCTCACACTAACTCAGCTTAGAGGGAACACTGCTTACAACTACATCTCTATCCTTAGTCCTAGAACATGAGTGGCTTCAGACACTGAACATTCAAAACTGTAGAATCGCTTCTTGACCTAGTTATAAGAACTAATTCAGGCTGGGGAGAAAATGACTGTAGCATTAGAACATCTTTGGATCTGGTCATTATTCTGGAGCCTAGTAGAGTTCACAGAAAAAAATAAGGACAAAGTCACTTAACAGGTAATGTAACTGATGGGATGTTTTCCAATCAACAGTTATAATATAGATCTCACTACTGAAGAAGACTGTGCCAGCAGGGAAGCTAAACTCTACCCCCTCGCTGTCTTCCACTGCTGTGCGTTCTTCCTTTCAGCATTTTCCTACCAGCCTAGCTTTAATACTAGAATTTAGGCAGGCTGAGAGGAAAATGCTGAAAACACCGAAGCATAGCTAAGTAAGGCACAGGGAGGAGCAGGTTTTAGATCCCTGTGCCTGCATGGTCTTTTTGTTTCACCAATAAATGTCCCACAACCATTGACCAAGGATTCCCCAGAGGTAAAACACATACATACCCGTGTCTCACAGTAGGCAAAATGACTGGATTGTGATTTTGCAAGCCGTGCCCCACATTTACCCAATTCCTGCATGTCTGTAGAGAGATGACACCGCATGCCTGCTTAAATGTGGTGCCTATGCAATGCCATTTTATTAAGAATGCATCATTTGTGCCCATTCTGTCATGCTATCTGCTTTCTTGGATTGCCAAAGCTTCCCTTTGTCCATTTTTGAAAGTGAGAACTGCAAATGCCTTTCTCCCATCTGTCTGAAACTTGGCAGGGAGGATCCAGTGGATGAGGGGGTGCAAACCTTGACAATTTCATTCCAGTCGGATGGGGCCAAGTTGCACTTGCAAATATGACTCCCATTGAAGTCCATGGAAACAAACCCTGAATTGAACAGGTAAAAATAATAGCTTTAATGAACTCAAAACTAAATCAAGATTTTTTAAGGGGGGAAAAATGAAGACAAAAATTCATGGAAGACGTGCACATCCCTAGTAGGAAGCTCCGGTGATTTTTCCCCCCGCATGACTTGGAGTGAAAAGGAAGAATCGGAGAACCGTTGTTCCATCATATTTCACTCATTTGTGAAAAGAGGGGAAATGCAGTATAATTCTCCTTTTGAGTACTCTGACATGGTGGGTGCATTGATATTCATACCAGAAGAGGAAAGCGGAGGAAAAACGAGCAGCATAAATTCCAGCAGCTTCTAGTCTGGCACTTCTTGGGCATATTATTAATATTGAATGCCATCCATTCCATCTTCTAGACTTAGGAATAATTCATTTATTCTAGTGATGGCTGGGTTTCCCTGGTTCCAGCCCCTTACTGTTCCAGAAGTCTGGTCTGTACCGCATTCCAGACTAACTAGGAAAATGTCTAAAACTAATGCCAGAAGCGGAGCAGTTAGCCCCATGTTGCAGTTCAATTTAATTGCAGCTTTCTCTCCCATCTGTGTTATGTATGCCCTGCACACGTGCACAATGATCAGAACACCACCCATGTGAATTGTATGTATGCCTACATCTTTTCTGCAGTGTTTTACTAATGCACACATAAATACTCCTACACATGTAGTGAGCATAAATGCCCTCTGAATTTGTTATAATGATAGTCATTGAATATGTACAGCCACTGCACTGGCAGAAACACTGATGCTTCTGAAGAACAACAGCATGTGGTTTGAAACCCAAGCTGGGGTAACAGCTCCCTATCCTAACTAAATAGCAGCTTTAGCTGAATTATTAAGTGATTAATAGTGCCATCAGAAGCACAGATACACCCTTCTAAGCCTAATGAATTCACTGGGCTTGGGAAAGTATAATTCTGATTAGGATGGGCTCTTGAAGAAAGCCTATTTTATATGCAATCAATGTTCGATACCAGTACATTTTAATCCTGGGTGGAACCAGCCATTCTAAGCAGGAAAGTTTCATCAAGGAGCTTTCCTCCAACTTAAGCTGAAGAAAGGCTTCACATTCTGCTGAAAAGAATGGGTAAATCCTCTCTGGTCTCTTGATCTTAGACGTGTGTTGGAGGAGAGGATGCTGTCTGCTTGTTTCTGTTTTTAGATAGATACATTTAATGGTTTGTCTGGCCATACTTATATTAGCTATCCTATAAACATTCTCCCCGGAAGTAAAAAAGTTACCAAGAGAGACTGACAGCAACACAATTCACTAACGAAAAGTGACTTGCAACTTTTAAAATGCATTGATTGAAAGGGGCAACTTGGTTTAGAGTCTGTAAAATAAAATATCATCCAAATGATTTCAAAATGTCTGGCAACAGCCAGGCAGACGAAGCAGTGCCAGATTTTGTGCTTCTGCATGTGAACATGTCTCTTCCTCTCCTCGGGAGAAGTTGACAAGTAACACAAATTCCAGGAAGAATAACACATTCGCCATTAAGAAATCATTGCTCTCAAAACAAACTTGTCTCCAAAGCACATTCTTATCACATCACTTGTCAGATAGATCAGTTAAAAGAATAACCCCTGGTGATGTCCCTTGGCAAAGAAAAAGGACAGATTCCCCCCTCCCACATTCTAATTCAACTTTGCCTCTCTCTCTCTCTCTCTTTTGAGGCAGCATGTCTCAGACAGTGCAGCACGTCAAAGCAACCCTTCACTCAGCTGTACACAAACTAATTGTTTAGAAGACTTGAAACTTGACAGAGAAGCCTGAAGAAAGAAACAGGCGGAGGAGTGTACTCACAGTAGTCTCATTTGATATGAAGTGGGAAACTATGTAACTCTGGTCACTTTTTCTTTCAATAACTCTTTTAATTAATTACACCACTTTGGTAACTACCTTGAAAACACTGACATGGCCCCAATCCATTCCCACCACTAAGCCTTAAACTTAAATAATATGTGAGGTAGACATGCAACAGGAGGCCTCCCAGCAATCATGTCAGGACCAGGCAGGAGGAATTCGGGAGGCATTCAGGGAGAGAAATGTACCAACATTGTACAGGCATGCTTATGTCACTTCTGGATAAAAACATAAGGGTCACAGACTCACAGTTCATTGGATCAAGGTGGGAATGGCAGGAGTTTTCATCCAGGGACTGGCTGAGAACTAAGGCTCAAAGCCGTGTTTTCTTGATTTGTTATAAATACTGAAACAAAATAAAGACAAGAATAATAACTTCCATTTTCAACCTGGTGAAAAGCAAGGAAAACAAATGAAACAAAATTGTTTCTCAACATTCTATTTTAAATATCTTTGGTTATGAAGGCCTGCCAGATGTTCTCTGAATATTTGTCCATTGAATGTATGGATTTGCCATTTAGCGATACCAATTATTCAGCAACTGATACTTGACAATATTTAATACTTGATGTGTAATAGTCATTAGTATTTGACAAATGGAACAGCTGATAGGCATTGATACATCACAGTGGTTCGCCACTTTCAGGAAATGCTTTCTACATCAGCAAGGCCAAAGTCCTTGGCCTCTCCTGCTCACACTGCCTGGGTGAATTGCCTGGGTGAACTGCCCTTGTATGAATCGCCCGCTTAAAAACTGTCTTGGCATCCACTGAATGGGCTCTGTTAATTAGTCATATATGCCCTGCACTTGTCGGAGGAGTTGTTGGACTCTGGAAACAGAGTCTGTGCTGTTGTTGCTTTTTAAAAAAATATTTCTACGTGTACTTTATTTATTGTTACTCAAACTGTTGTGACCTGCCCTGAGCCCACTTGTGGGGAGGGCGGGATATAAATAGGAAGGAAGGAAGGAAGGAAGGAAGGAAGGAAGGAAGGAAGGAAGGAAGGAAGGAAGGAAGGAAGTATGCATGCAAGGAAGGAAGGACCTTTGCATGTTTGTCATAAGACCCCTCTGCATTGTAAAGAATTCTGGGGCATGTTCTAACATGCATGTTCAGTTCATTTTGGGCTTCATTAATGCCCATTAAGTTAATGTCCATTAAGAACTGAGAATACAGAACATATACAACATTCCCCTAGGTCTCTGTATGCAAAGGGTGATCACTAGTGATGGGCAAGCTGTCTTTCCTCACCATTACTGATGGTCTCCCTGAAGAAACCCCTGATAAGTTTCTCCCCTCAGACAAATATTTTTAAAACCACTAGTATATCATATCTGACAGTATTAATCACTGGCATGCAGTAGGAATGAATATTTGACATGTAATACTATTTTTTTAAAGGTTTTGCAGCAGTTAACAAATAACATCCAATAGTATTTAGTACCTGACATAATTTGACAGATAACATATAATGTCAATTAGTATTTGATAATCACAGAGCAATCCTAATCAGAGTTATACCTTTCTAAGTTGACTGAAGTCAATTGGCTTAGAAAGGTTCAACTCTTCTGATGATAGCAACATAACCCTGTATGGAGTTACACCAGTTTGAGCCCAATGAAATCAATGGGCTTAGACTGAAATGAGTCTGCACAGGATTGCACTGTAAGAGCAGGAGGAAAGATGAGCTGGAACTAGCACTTTGGAATTTCACCCACAGCTGGATGTGAACTGGGGTCCCTGTAGCTTTCAAGTGGCATGTTAGAGGGGAGGAAATGTGAGGAAAAGATCAAGCCTTGAAATCGTACAGGGGTTGAGGCAATATAAATGTCTGCAGGACTGGATGAAGCAGGAGGTTGTGTGCCATTAATAGTAATACAATATTTTATTTATATAGTGGCTACATCTAGACCCTGTGCAAACAGAAAAAAAGTGAAAGAGTCCTGCTGGCTGGCCTATAAAACAGAATGAAAGGGAAGAGGTGAAGGCACAAGAGGGAACAAAGAGGTGAGGAGAGGCAAACAGTTAAGATGGGGAAAACAGAAGTTTTTAAGCACTGTATATACACAGGGATAGAAGGAGTTGTATGAATGCTGACAGGAAAAATGTTCAAGAAGGAGGAGACCATGCCAGAAAAGAAGTATCAAACGGTTAGTAAAACGGGAGATGATAAGTAACACGTCACTAGAATGATGGGATTGAGGAAAAACGCAGGGCGATAAAACAACATGCAGTGTTTTGCTAGGAAAACAGCAGCATTTTATGATTTGAGCCACACTCAGGAATCTGGATCAAATGACATACTGAAAACACATGTATGCTTGCACTGTCTCCTGGGAATTATAGGGGGTTGTACTTTTTTTTGCTGTCAAGTCACAGCTGATTTATGGTGACCCTGCAGGGTTGTCAAGACAAGAGACAAAAGTTGGTTTGTCATTGCCTGCCTCTGTGTAGCAACCCTGGACTTCCTTAGTGGTCTCTCTTCCAAATACTAACCACAGCCAACCCTACTTCAGTTTTTAATCTGACAAGATTGGGCTAGCCAGGGCTATCAAGCCCAACTATACACAAAATTCTTATTGTTAACCTTTAACTAACAAAAGAGGTTTCTCTGGGCTATTTTGCTTTTGGGGTGGTATTCTTAGCCCATCATGCCCACATGACATGCTGTTTATTAATGGTGAAAAGGCAGCCTGTCCCAACTGGGATAAATTTATGCATGTGTAGTCCTCCATGGCACAACAGTAGTTGTAATGTTTTTGTGGAGGGCGCAGGTCTATTTTTGGGCAGGAACGCACAGGAACGGAGTTCCGGTTGTCTCCCAAGTTGGCCATTGTTACCAATGGCATCCATTTTGGACTATGTTATGAGTTATGCTTATGGACATATGCTTGACACAGCAAGGGCTAGTGAAGAAACTATGAAGCACAGGGTTCAACCAGGGGACAAGCAAAGACAATGCCAGCTGCATAGGATGATTATCACCTAGCCAGCAGAGTCTCCGGAGTAGTTAAGCTCTTTATGTATGCAAACATTAAGGTTGATCACCACCCCGAAGCTAATCAAGCCTAGCCCAGACCGAATGTCTACACCTGACAAGCTTAACAATAGAAGTCCTCCTGTGGCAGACCAGCTATAGAAAGTATATTACACATAGCAACCATCACGTCAGCGCTACTGGTGACCCGGCACGTACCTCCTGCCTCCGCCCAGACACCTCCCCTTTAGTTAATCGATAGTTTGAATATTGACATCATAACCAATCACTGACCTTTGGGGTCGGGCTACCTGGTAATCTGTTTGAGCCCACCCCCTCCCCTCGCAGCCGAGACCTTAAAACATCTTGCACAGAGCCAAGAGGGCACCCCTATCCTTCGACCCGTCTTCATACCAACGACCTCTTCCTGTCTGCTTGAACCTCTCTTGACCCACTTGCTATACCAAATCCCCGATAACCGCTTTGCCTTAGTCTGCAGCTAAGGTCAATCCACGTGTTCCCGGCTGGTCTGGATTCACGTGTTTCTACCCCATTTTCTATCCCTTCCGCCCTCCCATCCTGCTGGAAGTTTCGGAGCTGAGCCACGACATAGGTAAATATATATCATCAAGAAACCAACGATATTCCTGCTAATGCGATTGTGCTGAGATCTATCTTATTTTCTTAGTCCTTGTATGCTTGAGTGGTTTTATTATTATTCTTGTGTGCTTGAACAACATATTCAGTAAAGAAAGATTTGTTTTAACTTCTGCCTCGTCTCTTCATTAAAACGTAACGGCTTAGCCCATCCTGCGTATACACTTGATCTGAATCCCGATTATTAAACTGTTCCAATTGTCTCTCCTAAAGAGCAATTCGGCTAACACCACGCCCAGCAGGAACTCATTAGCATAATAGGCCACACCCAACAGCAGAAGCTAATTAGGATTGGCTATATTAGGGGTGTGTGGCCTAACATGCAAAGGAGTTCCTACTCCCCCAAAAGCCCTGGGTTTTGACAACAAACAAGCTAAACAGAATAACAAGCAAAAGGTGGGTGTGGCTAGATAACCACACTTCTGGTAACATGGGGGTGCGGCCTAATGTGCTAATGAGCTGTGCTGTCAGGGGTGTGGCCTAATATGCTAATGTATTTCTGCTGTTGGGTGTGGCCTATTATGCTAATGAGTTCCTGCTGGGCTTTTTCTACAAAAAGAGCCCTGGGGGGGGGGCGGGTAAACCTATTGTTCCATATGCAACCACATGACTCTTATCCCGTGTCATGATGTAAAACTGTCCTTTCCATGCTCATGAGTGTAACATATAAGGCAATTTATGTAGGAAAATCCAGAGAAGTGGCTATTGCACAGGTCCAAAGCTGCTGGACAAGGCAGTCAGTTTGAGCTCTGAACAAAAGCATGAAGGTAATCTAGGGCGGGTTTGACTAATGTGTCCAATCATGTTCTTTTCAAAGTTCTCAGTATGCCTGATCTGGAGCATGTGAGAAATAAGAGAGGAAAAATAAGTAGATGCTAGAGCAATATAAGCACTTTAGTAGAATTCAACAGAGTCATTACCACTCTCAGAAACATCTGGAAATTACACACCACATATTTCCAAAGCTGTCCCAAGTTCCTCAGAACTGCAAATGTGCAAGCAAGGACCAGCAAATTTCAAAGCTGTGGCCCTTGAGGCATTTAACATAATGATAGTGCAGGCAAAGGAACACTTCTACTTTTGACATCTTTTCATCACTGCGGGGTGCTGTGATCATTGCATACATGTGAAGGTTTCTAATGTAGGCATTGAATGTGAGCCAGTAATAGCCTATCCAATGCCTGATTTAAGAAAAAAGGAGACTAGAGAGTTATCATGGTTGGGTCAACTCTATCTAGCTGGTAGAGTTGTGGAACTTATAAAGAAAAATAATATTGAACATTTATATAGTACTGTTGACTATTCAAAGGGTGTAAAATATATTAATTATGTCAGTAAAGCTTCTGGCAATTCCCTAATGTAGGCAGTCCCCTAATTACTGTAACAGGTGGAGAAGTAGAGACTTAAATACTGTTGCTTCTCTTAGGCCACTTAGTGACAGCCAAACCAGATATGATGTAGGAGATGCAAGATAAAAAAAAAACCCATCATTTTGTTGTCATCTTCTTCTTTTAATTTCAAAGCAGCCATGTGAGGCTAGTAATTCAATCCGGGGGGAAGTTCTGGAGTGCTTAACCAGTTTCTTATAAAGTCCTCTGATTTAAGTCACAAACAAACAAGAAGTACTATTTGTTCCACAGGCATAAGATAGTTACAGTATTTCCCCCCATGGGATTAGTAGCAGTTTCAGAGTGAGAGTTTTAGATTTGACAGACATCAGAGGAGGAAAAAGATAAACAAATGCATTTATTTAGAAAATGTATATGCTGTATTTCCACAGACCTGCTTGAGGCAGCTTACAGATAAGACAATAATAAAAAACCCTTAGCCCGGGTGAAAAGGAGTGTCTTGGTACCTAAAGTAAATAAAGGCCCCAGTCACACGGGCCGGATATCACAGGGGTGAGGCATGGCAAATTGCCCCGGCGCAGTTTGATCCGCGATTATACGATCAGACACGCCGGGAGCACACCACGGGTCCTTCCCTTGGAGCCGGCATGTAAACGAGGGGCCGGAGGGGAAAGCCGCGCGCCAGTGCAATTACACCGCGGGCATCTGGAGGCATCCCGTGGCAAACTGTTTGCCAGTACTTTGGAGGTACTACTTTTTTATTGCGCGTTTTCGGCGGTAAGCCACGGGTTGGCCACGGGTGTGCTCCACTTCCCAGATGTTGGGGTGTGATCGCACACAAATAATCCACCCACCACCCGTGGCTCTCCCGTGGCAAATTCACCATGTGAACGGAGCCAAAGTAAAATAGGAACAAAGTGTCATTCCAAGGGAATGGTGCCACCACTGAAACAGCTCTATCTCTGGTCCCCACTCTCCTCACCTATGAAGACAGGGGCTTCAGGGGGAATTGATAAGGTTGACTTCCACTGTGGGTTCACCAAAATATAACTAACAGTGGAAACCTAAGCAGTGTTAAACTTCTTAAATGGACTTAGAAGGCACATCTGCTTAGGGATGTGTTATAAGTATACTGCTTTCCTGTTATTGACATTTCTGAACATAGCTCAGCAGTTGTAATAGCTGCTGCTGAATTTTACCTAAGGCAATATCCAAAGTCAGACTTTGAAGTTCCTGCTTAGGAGAAGCATCTCATAAACACTGAGGAAAGCAAAATTATGTCACAAAGATCAACCAGGGTTTCTTCCACAACAAGTATTTCCCACATTTCAGCCACTGGTGCATTTTTTCCATATTTCTGCATGACATGGTCCTCCATTTGTGCGCAAATTATTAACAGTCCATTCCTTGCACACAAAAAGTCTGCTTTATTTTAAACCTATAATATACCGGATGTTTCCTGGGCAAGACACTATGGGTATGAGCAGTCTCTAGAGAAGGGGAAACTGCATAATTGGCAAAGTGCTAGTCAGTTATTCTTTGTGTGCCTTGACTGGCAAGGGGCCAGTCCCCAGCAAAAATTAACATGACACAAGAGCATTACCTGTCTTTTATACAGAGGGGAGGAATTTGTCTGAGGGCAAGGGGTTTTTTTAAGCTTGTAAAGGTATTGCATTATTTCTATCAAGTATTATTCATGCTTGTATGTGTGTGTTTGTTGTAAAAAGAATCACCCAGAGCTCAGCCTACCTTTCAGAAAAGGGGGAGGAGAAGGTCATTGGCAGTTCTGCAAATATGTGGAGATTTAAAAAAATAAATAAATGTATTGTGTTATTTCTATGCAGTGTTACCCATGTTCCTAAAAAACCAAACAAAAAAGAGGTGGGCAGAGATTCCTGAGGGTCACTGCTGGACCTCCTGATGGCACCTGGTATTTTTGGCCACTGTGTGACAGTGTGTTGGACTGGATGGGTCACTGGCCTGATCCAACATTGGCTTCTCTTATGTTCTTATGTGAGAACATGGGGGGGGGGCTTCAATGTGCATTAGGTATGAAAAAGAAACCATGGCTAACAGTGGAGAGAAAATAGATACCCTGGGCTGTCTGGAATCTCAGTTGCTAGGATGATTTCATACAAAATCACATCAGCAGCCAGACTACCACAGAAAATTACACTGGTACAGAAGGAGCTCAGGTTTACCAAGGAGATTATGCACATCCCTACTTCAGGTAAAACGTTAAGGTAAAGGTTTCCTTTGCTCAAAAGCCAGTTGAATCCAACTCTATGGAGAAGTGCTCATCTCCATTTCCAAGCTAAAGAGCCAGTGATGTCCAAGGATGTTTCCATGGTCATGTGGCCAGCATGACTAAACGCCAAGGCACATGGAATGATGTCACCTTCCCACCGAAGCAGTACCTATTTATCTACTTGCAATTTCTTGCTTTCAAACTGCTAGGTTGGCAGGAGCTATGGCCAGAGATGGGGGCTCACTCCTTCACACGCCCCTAGGGTCTCGAACTGCTGAACTACAGACCTTCCAGTCTGCAGTTCAGCGTCTTAACCTCTGAGCCACCGTGGCCCTACATCAGCCAAAGCACAAATTAGTCAAGACAAGAGAATTCATATGATTTTTAATAGCACTGGATGGCTTGTTGGGAAGGAGCCATTCTCAAGGAATGTTGCGGGAGTAAAAAAGAAAGAAGCTTTTAAGATAAACAAAATCTCTAACTGGACTTCCATGTATCCTACGCAATTAACCAAGAGTATACACACATAGAATCCTGAACTTTTTAACAAAGTGTTGTTGTTGCTGTTGTTGTTCAGTTACACAGTTGAGTCCGACTCTTCACGACCCCTTGGACCACATCATGCCAGGCCCTACTGTCTTCCACCATCCTCCGGAGTTTGCTTAATTTTATGTTCATTGCATCGATAACACTGTCTAACCATCTCATCCTTTGCCATCCTCTTCTTCTTTTACCTTCAATCTTTCCCAGCATCAGGGTCTTTTCCAGTGAATGATCCTTTCTCATTTGGTGGCCAAAGTATTTTAGCTTCAGCTTCAGTATCTGGCCTTCCAGGGAACAGTCAGGGTTGATTTCTTTTAGGATTGACTGATTTGATCTCCTTGCAGTCCAAGGGACTCTCAAGAGTCTTTTCCAGCACCATAATTCGAAAACATCAATTCTTCAGTGCTTGGCCTTCCTTATGATCCAGAAGAGTATATTGAAAGGAGCTTGTCATGATCTGGGCTGTGCCAGTAGGGCCTAGCAAGCCCAGGGAGCCTGTGTAGCAGTGGGAGGAAGCCAGGCCTACAACTCCCAGAAGCCCCTGAGAGGGTTTGGTGCCTTATAATAAAAGAGCTGGTACAGAGGAAGAGTTGTTCTTTCTTCCAAGAGGGCAGAGCCAGAAGGAAGGCTACTGCAGAGCAGAGACCCTCATCCTGAGAGGAAGGGTGAGCAGACTGAGGCCCACTTGAGACAGTGAGCTAGGGACAGTAAGTTTAGATGCGTTAGGGCATTTGGTTTTTTTTCACTTCACCCACTTATTGTTATTGTTCTTGCACCTTGTCAGTTTCCCATATTGGCTGACTTCCTGTAAAATAAACCTTTTATTTGTTGTTTATTCTGCTTGGTCATCATGCCTATTATTTGGCCAAATAAGGGAGGTCTAAAGGCTTGGGAGGGTGCTCTGGGCCTTCTCAGGGGAGCCTGGAACCAGAGTGGTGGCAGCATCAGCTGACACCCCACTTGAGCCGTGACAGAGCTGTTAGGTCTAAAGTCAGCAGAGATAGAAGTGGAACCGAAGGTGTTTAGGATAGATCTGGGGAGAGCACTTTTGGCACCATTGCTCTATCTTGTTGTATGATTCCTGTACAATTTTGTATGCTACAGGAGATAGCTGAACTCTGATTTCAATATGACCATTTCCTGAATAATTGTATTTTAAATAATCTGAGCCTTAAACTCCCAACATTTTAAGCATGTCTCTTTTAAATTCATGCAACTATAAAACTTTCCTTCCTTTGTCATTTCAAGTTTTTCAGATGGATTTTTCCTCCTATGTGGCACTGCTAAGGTAAATAAAAACCCTGGCTTATTTCAATTTTTTCAAGGATATTGGAATCGTAAAAAATGCTGAGTATTCTGCTGAGCTATGAGATAAAAATGGCAGCACAGAAGCCTGCACAGATAAATCTCAAATTGACAAAAACATTTATCAGCTAATCTGTTTAGGAGCAGAAAATCATATCCCATTTAAATCTCCTGAAGTCTTCTCTTTCATTTATTAGCATTAAACTGATCTTGACTTCACAGAAAAGCATACTCCTGAAGATATTTTTCCTACTTATAGAATTATCTGAGCAACTCATGACATTATAAGAACAACCATCTCCAGATAGGTTCTAAAAAAAATCCCTCTATAAATACAGAGTATATACAACATGAAGTTAAATCAATGAAAATAGAGCATGTGGTAATTACATTTGCCATTCCAGAACACAGTAACCTTAGAACATCTTTTTTAAAAAGCTGTCAACACCATAATCTTCCCAAGTTTATATGTACTGTGAATTTGAACATTATGACAATGTCCCAAGTCATAAAACGTTCAGCCAGAGATGGGGTGTGAACCTCCAAGCTATAGAACTCACCATTTTTGGTCCTAACAACAGAAGTCCGGACTTTCATTCCCCACAGCTGAAGACTCTCCCTGGCCTCCAGAACAGAGAACCAAAACCAAGGTGTGATCAATGAGATGGTGAGAGATTGGTCTCCATTCTGACTGGCTAAAGAGGAATGAAGAGTTGGAATTTAGGGCTTTAAAAGGCTGGTAGGGGATGGGGCAAGGGAGAAGAAGGAAAGGAGAAGAAAGGCCATTAGAAAAGGAGTCAACCATCATGACTGATCTCTTCTCCTGGAGTGAGGGGACCAATTGTTTCAACAGTCTTGTGCTCTCCACAGGAGTCTGCTGATTTCATCTGACAAAACTAGACTGCCATTGAAATTAGCCATCTTGTACCATGAAAGTCACCTAGACCAACCCTTAACAACAGTGCCTGAAGGACAGGGTGGGGTACAAAAAGGAGAAGCAAGAACCCTCCCTGAAAGTTAAAAGAAAAGGATGTACCTTATTGTTTCTTCCTCACAGAACCTGCCTGGAAAAAAACAGATGAGCCCAAACACAACTCTCCAATGGGAAAATATTTTTTTTCTTTTCAGTTGTAAGTAGAGATCAGACCAAATGTCACAAAGCTTGCCAAGTTCATTCAGATATCCCCATTTTGAATTCACTTCTCCCTTTTTGAAAGATAAACCCATGAAGTCTTTTTGCACAATTTTGTTTCCTTGTGCCAATTTTTGTCCTGTTAAATTTTTTTGAAGTTGTGTGTATAAATTGCCACATCACGAAAGGATTATCAATGACAGCAACAAAAAAAGAACTGAAACTAATGATAATGACAGCAGATGTTATAAAAAGAAACTAAAAAAGGATCGCCTTGTCTCTAATAAGTGACAAAAAGACAGACCCACAAGGACTTCTGGAGGAAACTCTCCCCTGCTTTCCCCTGGTTCCTGCTGCATTATTTCTTTCTCCCTCCCTTCACTTCTCTTTTCCCCTTCCATTCACTTGGCACTTCCAGTTTGGTGTAGTGGTTATATGTGCGGACTCTAATCTAGGAGAACCAGGTTTGATTCCCCACTCTTCCACTTTCAGCTGCTGGATGACCTTGGGCAAGCCATAGTTCTGTCAGAACTGTTCTCTCAAGGACAGTTCTTGAAAGAGCTCTCTCAGCCCCACCTACCTCACAGGGTGTCTGTTGGGGGGAGGGGTAGGAAAAGGAGTTTGTAAGCTGCTCTGAGATGCCGAGTGACGGGTGGGGTATAATCAGGGCTGGCCCGAGGAGTTTCTGCGCTCTAGGCAAGGCTAGCTTGTGGCGCCCGTGGCCCCCCCAGGCGAGGCTGCCTTTGTGGCATCCCCCCGGAGGTGTCCCACCCAGACTGAGAGCTCCGGAGAAGAAACGACCCGGCTGGGATCTGATGAAGGGCACTTGGGCTCTCCAAGGCTGAAACCCTGGAAAGCTTGCCAGTTTCCCAGGTGCAGCTGGACGCCAGTCTGGCAAGACCCTGCTGGAGAGACTTCAGGGAGGGGCCGTGTGGGAATGCCAGGAGGGGAGGGGGCCAACAGATCCCAGAGCCTCCCTCTTCCCCTTCCTTTTGAGGAAGAGCAGTCCTCCAGCCGAGGAGGGGGGATGAGACGCTTCGGAGAGCCCCCTCCCCTCCCACGGCTCTGCTGCCCACTGCCCACTTGTTGCGGCGCGTCCACCTGTTCCCTCCCCACTTGGTCCAGGGGCACGCAATGCTGCAGCTGCCATGGGCCTTGCCTCCCGGCAGGGAAACACCAACCTGGAGCAGCAACCTCGCGGCTGCTCAACTCCCCACAGCCGCCCTGGGCTCCCATTTCCCGGTGGAAAGAGCAGCAAAGGGGCGCGCTGAAGCAGCATGCAGCCAGAAAGTCATGGGGGGGGAAGCGGCGGTGGCCAGAGTGTGCGGCACTTTTGGCGGGGATGGGGGGGCTTTTGGCGAGGGGCTTTTGGTGCCCCCATGATGGCCCCACGCTCTAGGCGAGAGTCTAGCTCGCCTAATGAGTGAGCCGGCCCTGGGTATAAATCCAATCTCTTCTCTTCTCTTCTTCTTCCTTCTCTTTCCTTTGCCTCAGCTTCACCCAATATCTATCCATATTATTATTAAGTTTGAGTATGATTATACTATTAGTATTATTACTGAGTATTACCTCAGTACAATAACTACCAGAAGGGGGACCGACATTGAAGGAGTAGTACTGGTTTAGCTAGCTTTTTGTACATTTGTGGGGGCTTGGATTTAGCCTCTGACTGATTTAAACAACAATGGCTTCCTAGTCTGGACTAGAAAATAGACCAGAATAGATAGATAAAGATCTGCATCAGACTAAGGATCCATATAGGTTATCATTCTATATACTACAGTAGCCATCAAAAGTGGCTTAAACTCTGGCTTTTGTATCAAATTTAATCTGAAGGAAAGCCCCACCTAAAGGACCTTAACTTGGGGAATTTCACATTACCCAGTTTCATCCGGTTTCAAGCCGGTAATCATCCGTTTTGAAGTGAACTGGTACAGGGCTGCTATTTCACACATGGCTTGCCCCTACCGGAAATGAGCTGGATCAGAAGCGGTTTGGCACTTAAGACTTGCACCGCTTTGTTTTCCCGCGCGGGCGAAAAACGGCTGGGAAAAAGCATGACAGAACCGGGAGAGGGAACTGAAGACTACTCGGAAGCGGTTGACAGGTAAAATGCTTCAGTCCCGGTTCCTAAACGGGACAGAAGCTTTTGTGTATGAAATGGCAAATACATTCCGGTAGGGAACCGATTCTCAAACGGGTTCTGTCTGAAATGACAGACCAGAACCCGTTTGAGAACCAGTTTTCCTCCTTGTCTTCACTGGAATGTTTTCATGACATGAAGATTTCCATCTGCAAAGCATGACTTTCCCACCTGTCCTCCTGCTGGACCCCAAAATGCCTCCCTACTCATGTGCTGTTTCTGGAGTGATAGAGACTTACCATTAATAGAACATACTTCCATCAGTGGAGTGTAACTTTTATTAATCTAATATGAAACATAGTGGGCTGGATCCAGACTAAATTTTCTGGTCATGGAGGGCACCTCTTCAGTAGAAAAGAACTTTCCTGCCTCTCTCTCTCCCATTGCAGCCCACTGATCTCCCCCAAAAGTTGCTCTTGGGGGACTGGGGACCCTTAAATATAGCATAAGGAGTCTGTAAGGAGGAAGAGGGGTCTGTAAGGAGGAAGAGGGAATTGGCAGGGATTTTACTTGCTCTTCCATTAGCAGAAAACGTAGTCTGCATCCAACCCACTGAAAACTGTGGTGGAGGAGCAATCAATTTTAATGATAAGCATATAATACAGTGCAAGCTGCAAGTTCAAATACAAGATCATAGTTCAATTGGATGCTGGTTGGATTCTAACCCTTTCAAATGGTTCTTCTCCTTCTCTTCTGATTTCTGTACATTGTGGCCAGCCTTCATCAGACTTTCATCTCTTTGTGGCTGACCTACTTCTTGATCTCTGATAGAAACACAGTGCAGAAGGTGAATAGATTTTATACAAATAAAATCACTTCCTTTTGATATAGGTTCCCCTTTTTAAGCAGAAAAAGTAAAATCCTCAAGTACAGTTATTGACTTCTGCGCTTGACTCAGAATGGATTCGCAGATTCATTTTTTCCCCTTCTGCAAAGAGTCTACTATCCCACATTCTGTGTGTCAATCTACATGTCAAGATTTTTAATGTGTTATGTCTGCGTTCCCCCAACAAAACTTTGATCCAGCCACATGTCAGCTGTGAGAGGAATTGTTTCTCAAGAGAGCCAGTGTGGTGCACTGGTTAAGAGTGGTGGACTCTAATCTGGAGAACCAGGTTTGATTCCTCACTCCACATGAAGCCTACTGGGTGACCTTGGGCCAGTCACAGTTCTCTCAGAACTCTTTCAGCCCCACCCACCTCACAGGGTGTCTGTTGTGGGGAGAGGAAGGGAAGGTGATTGTAAGTGGCTTTGAGACTCCTTTGGGTAGAGAAAAGTGGAGTATAAAAATCAACTAAAAATGTAAAAAGTGGGGACCATTCAGGGGCCATTTTCCCAACTTGAAACAGTCCTGGGGCACACTATTTGCCTCACTGGGGAACTACACATGTACTGATGTACTACATGTTCACCCCTCCCAATGGGGCAACCAGCACACCTTGGGGGAGGGGGTGTTAGTGTCTGGAAAACAACACAGAGGGAAAGCTGAAGCCCCTTCCCTCCCCTATGATGTGGTCCTGATATGAATTGGGGTCCTGTGAGCTTGGGAAACCAATTCCCTCATAGATGAGCTGTGGTTTTCTGAGTTAAAGTCAGGTTGGAGGAATACAGATATAACACATTAAAAATCTTACCAAGAGGTTTGGTCCTGAGCCATTTAATGAGTTCACAGGCCTGTTCACACTGCTTTCTCCCTTCGCATCTGTCCATATTAGCAGCATAATAAAAGTGACTCTGGTGTCATAGATATACTGTTCAACTTGAATGTTTAGGCTAATAGAGGCTGACAGGTGCAAGGGTACTCATTGGATTTCATGGCTGACCAGGCATTTGACCCCAGGTGTCCCAATCCAAATTAAACACTCTGTCAACTTCTACAGGGCCTTCTAGGTCCTTAAAAATGCCACAATGGGAAAGGACAGCCAGTGTTGTATAGTGTCGGACTAGGATCTGAAAGACCCCCAGTTTGAATTCCTGCTCTGCCATGGAACCTTGCTGAGTGACCTTGGGTCAGTCACTAGGGTTGCCAAACCTCCCGGTTTGCCAGGGGTCCCCCGTTTTGGGGGGGTTTCTACCTGCCGCCGGCCAGATGGCCGGTGGGGGAAGCCCCACCCCCAACACCCACCCATCTCTCTCCCTTTAAGTGTGTGCAACCCATGTTTCATCCCAAGCGCGAACTCCGCAAGCTTGCAGGGAAATGCCAGCTTCGTTCTTAAAAGGGAAACACAGCTGCTCTTAAAGGGGAAACGCTGGCTGCCGGCTACTTTAAGTGCAGGGAACTGCCCTTTCTGGAGATCCGGCGCACGGGCGGGTGGGGGGGGCAGCAGACGTCCCCAATGTGATGTCATCACGTTTGGGATGCCCCACCCCCTCCAGGAACGCCCCCATAGTCCCCCGCTGGGGGTGGAAGATGGACTTGGCAACCCTAGCAGTCACAGAGTCTGAGCCTACCCTACCTCACAAGGCTGTTGCGGGGAGAAACTGGAAGAAGCATATAAGCCTCTTTGTGTCCCCATTGAGGTCAAAGGTGGGATATAAATAAAGAAAATAGTGTTTGATTTTCCTGAAGTTTTCTGCCAATCCAGTACAGAGATCACTTGGCTGTCAGTTTTAGCTGGTTTTCAAACCTGCTCCTTCATAAATTGGTACAATCTGTGAACTTTATGTTCTTTTATTCCCTTAATCAAGGTATCAAAACTAGCTCCTGAGGCTCACACAAAGTATGGAAGGGTAAAATTCAAAAGTGAAGTTCAAAGACCTGCTGTTGGGTATTTTCAGTGTCAAATTACAAAGGGAATTTCAACAGCAGTGGTGTCTTCTTTCTATATAACTCACTGGTATCTATAGTATTGTTATAAGGACAAATCAGATAGCATTTTGATTTTTGACTTGCATTCCTTGAACACAGACCTGGAAATTTGCAAGCAAGAGCAGGATTTCCCCGAATGAGGAATTGTGCATGTCAATTAGAATCACAAGTGTGATCTAGTTGCTGGGGCTCTGATGTGCACTCTGCTGAGTCCATTTGTGATCGCACCGATCAGT
This sequence comes from Gekko japonicus, assembly GCF_001447785.1. Classification (NCBI taxonomy): domain Eukaryota; kingdom Metazoa; phylum Chordata; class Lepidosauria; order Squamata; family Gekkonidae; genus Gekko; species Gekko japonicus. The sequence continues at coordinate 39,932 of NW_015174940.1, forward strand.
TGTTCAGGAGAGGGAAGGATGAGGTTTGGACTTACAAGGATACCAAGACTCTGCAGGGGCAGAGGACCTATTAAAATGATCCAGCTCCAAAGCTAGATGGCTTTCTGGTGGCTCTAGGGGATTTTCCTGTTGATACAGATGGTGCTCCTGTCGATGCCCTGGTGGACTTTTGGAATGACAGAATGACCAAGGCAGTTGAAACGATAATTCCCAAGAGCCCTTAAGCGTTAGAGCCCAGGTAGCCACTTCATATATTGAGGAATCATGGGTGATAAAAGGGAAGGGAGATGGCTAGAGTTACAGTGGAAGAAGATGCATGATGAATCTGATAAGGCACAAACAAAAGCTCATTTTAAAGCATATGCCATAGTGGTGATGGCAGCTGCCACTGTTGCATCTGCACAGTGTAGACCAGTGAAACTGTTCTGGGTGGTCAGAGACCTGTTGTGATCTGGCCCACAGGAGGAGTTGGGTTGCTCGGTGGCCTGCTGTGATTGTTTTTCTCAGCATTTTGCAGATGAAATCTGTCTTATCTGTTCTGACTTGGACACTACAACAGCAGTGCCACCCTGTTCACAGTTTATGTTGTGGACAGGATCCTTGGCAGTTTGAGGCCTACCACCTGCTTTTATGGCCCTTGCCCTTCATGGCTAATTAAATCTGCTGGCAGCGGGACTGGGGGAGGCTGGTTGACTGGATCTGAGAAGTAGTTAATGCCTGCTTGAGGGAAGGGATGGTTGCCTCAGCCTTGAAATGGGCTGTGGAGCACTCACTTCTAAAGAAGCCTACCTCGGACCCAGGAGATCTCAGTAACTGTTGACCAGTCTCAATTGTTTCATTCTTGAGCAAGGTGATTGAAAGGGTGGTGGCTGGACAACTCCAAGCTTTCCTGGATGAGTTAAAGTGTTTAGATCCCTTCCAATCTAGTTTTAGGACTGGTTATGGGACTGAAACATCTTGGGTTATCCTGGTGGATGACCTGTGCCAGGAGATGTACAGAGGGAGTGCAACCCTGTTGTTTCTCCTGGACCTCTCAGTGGCTTTCAAATACCATTGAACATGGTATCCATCTGGACCACCTCTCTGGGTTGGGATTGGGAGGCACCATTTTAAGGTGGTTCCAGTCCTACTAGGAGGGTAAATTTCTGAAGGTGGTGCTGAGGGACTAATGCTCAGCCTCTTGGCCCTTGTCTTGTGGAGTCCTACAAGGTTCAATTTAGGAAGGGGCCATGGCTCAGTCGTAGAGCATTTGTTTGGAATGCAGAAGGTCCCAGGTTCAATCCCTGGCATCTCCAGTTTAAACAACCTGACAATAGATGATGTGAAAGACCTCTGCATAAGACTCTGGAAAGCTACTGCTAGTCTGAGTAGACAATACCTACCTTAATGGAGAGAGGGTCTGATTCAGTATAGGGCAGCTTTGTGTTCAGTCTTGTCCCCTCTACTTTTTAACATTTTCATGAAACCTCTGGGTGAGGTCATCTGGAGATTTGGGCTGGGTTGTTACCAATATGCAGATGACACTCAGCTCTATCTTGTACTTCTGGCTGATCCCAGGGAGGCTGCAGAAACCCTGAACCAGTGCCTGGAGGCAGTTTTGTTGTCAATATGAACTAATAAACAGAAGCTTAATCCTAACAAGACAGAAGTGCTACTGGCAAGCAGATCTGACCCAGGATATAAGGTATCACCCATTCTGGATGGCGTTGCACTCCCCTTGAAGGAACAGGTCTGTAGTCTGGAGGTGCTCTTAAATCTGGTCTGACTGCTGGATATGCAGGTGGCAGCTGTGGCCAGGAGTGCCTTTCACCAGCTTCAACTGGTTAGCCAGCAGTGGCCTTTCCTGGGCAGAAATGTTCTGGCCACTGTCATACATGCCCTGGTTAAATGTAGATTACACCACTGCAGTGCACTGTACATGGGGCTGCCCTTTAGAAGCACTCTGAACAATTTGGTGCAGAATGCTACAGCCAGGATATTGACCGAAGTGGGTGACAAGGATGATATCTCTTCAGTCTTGGCCCATCTCCTAATCCGTTTCCATGTTGGTGTTGACCTTTAAAACTCCATATAGTTTGGGACCAACATACCTGAAAGACTGCTCTACTTGTGAACCAAACCCAACTACTGCAGTCATCTTTAGAAGGCCTGCTTCAGATGCCTGTGCTTCCTGAGATTAGGCAGGTAGCAACCCAGGAAAGGGTCTTCTCAGTAGTGGCAACTAAACTCTAGAACTCTCTCCCCAGAGAGATTTACCTGCCCCTTTCTGTTGCCATCTTCTGACAGTGGATGAAGACCGTTTTTTTTTTGTTTCTCTTGGTATTCCTTCAGTGATCCCTCCTGCCCCCCAATGTTTTAACTGTTGTTTTAATCTCTTATGTCAAGCTTTGATTTTTAACAGGTTTTAATGATGTATTTGTGTGTTGGCATTAATGGCTTTTGAGATGATAATATTTTAATTTGTATGTTCTAATTTGTTATCTGCCTTGGTAGCCCTATGGGCCCCCTATGGGGGTAGAAAGGCAAGGTAAAAAAAACTTGTTGATAATAAAATAATATTGATATTAAGATAATAATAATGATAATAACAATAACAACAACCATAACAACAACAACAACATGTTGCAAAACACTACAGGGATCAGAGTAAATGCAATGAATTGAAAAGAAGGCTCATAAGACTTGCAAAGTCAACATGGTTGACTTTCATTTAGAAGTCAACATGGTTCCTCAGTGGAATAGGCTTCCTTGGGAGGTGGTGGGCTCTCCTTCTCTGGATGTTTTCAGACAGAGACTAGATGGCCATTTGACAGCAATGCGGATCCTGTGAACTTAGGCAGATCATGAGAGGGAGGGCAGGAAGGGTTGCCTCAGTGCTTAGTTCTTGTGGTCCTTTTTTACACGCCCAGGGAGATGCTGATTGCCACTTTGGAAGAATTTTTTGTCATCTTCTGGGAATGGAACAGCGGTCACTACAGGTGTGGAGGGGGAGCTATTTGTGAATTTCCTGCATTGTGCAGGGGGTTGGACTAGATGACCCTGGAGATACAACTCTATGATTCTATGGTTTTGGACAGAAACAGAGGGGAAAGTGTTCTGACCTGAATATAGTATTATAGCTGCCAAGTGCAATGACTCCATATGCTTTTGTTTTATTTAAACACTATAGATATTTCGTCATTGGATCACTGGTATATTCCTAGTAAATGGACATTGATGGCTGGTGGCTGTAAGCTGCACATTCTGCCTGCGTGAGCCTTGCAGGACTCTGTGGGCATATCATGTGCTGTTAAAGAACTGTTGCTGCTTTGAAGATTGGTGCTGTCTCTTAGGTACTAGTCTGCACTGCAGTTAGGTGCATGCCTAACTGTATGTTTAGAAACGAAACTGATCCCCTGGTGCATGGATCAGCAACCTTTTACAACTAAAGAGCCAGCCAGCTACATCCAAATTCTAAGCAAGAGATCAACGAACAGACAATATAAGAAAGACCATTAGCACAATTCAAACTATAGAGCCTGACATGACTGATAAGTGACATGTTGATTAATATTCCATAAAGCTTCTGTAGCCCAAACACTGATGGTTGTGAATTAGGAAGTGGCGTACATGAAAAGTCACAATAAGTAAGACACATACACAGGAGAATCCTAGACAATGTTTTTTTTTTTAATGCCCTGGCATGGTTTGCACTTGGATTACTATCAACTATTTGCCTCTCATTTCCCTTGTCTTAGAGATAGATCAAGATGGGTAGCCATGCTAGTCTGTCTGTAGCAGTAGCAAAGAGCAAGAATGCAGTAGCACCTTAAAGACTAACAAAATTTGTGGCGGAGAATGAGCTTTTGTGAGTCACAGTTCACTTGTTTAGATACAGCTCACATTCTAGCTGCATCTAAAGAAGTGAGCAGTGACTCATGAAAGCTTCTACCCTGCCACAAAATTTGTTAGTCTTTAAGGTGCTACTGCATTCTTGCTCTTTCCTTTTCCGTAAAGCATCTCTAAGAAGCCCTTTAGGTCCTTAAACATTGTTGTTTGCCATTCCCACCACATAGTGGACATTCTAGCATCCCACCTACCCTTCCATTACACCGTAACATAAATATTTCCTTTCCTTTTCTTTTTTTTAAAGTCATATTTGGTTCCACACTGAGCCACATTTGGCTTTGGAGGCATAGGTTACACCCCCTTAACATATCCCACAGGGTTGCTAGAAAAAACAGAATAGGGAAAATCCTATATGCTACATGAACTACTTGGATGAAGGGCAGAGGAAAATGTGAGAGGTTCCTAGGATGTACCCGTCATTGGTACCTGTTGTAAAGTGCGGATGTTGATTAGGTTTTTTTTTTAAAAAAAAATCTGCCTCCTAATTAATCTGAGGCACCTTTTAATCAATTAAGAGGTTTTCAATTGATTAATCTAACCAATTAATCAACCAAATGTTGCAGACCTCACAGTAATTCAGCAATTTATAATTCCAAAGCTCTGCATATGGATGGGATTTTAAGTAGCAATATTAAGGGCTTCCTCCTTTGCTAAACATATGGGCAGTAAAGTCTTTTTTAAGCAATGTCTCCATAGATAATTAAAAGAAAACTTCACAGTAATGCTCTTCTCAGAAAGGTGAAATTGAATTCTGCTTGGTATTCAGAAGAAGTGTTGGTGGTGATAAAATGGTCTCCTAAATGGAAAATATATGTATGGATAGCTGCATAAAGTTTTGAATGCACATCATCTTCTAGGGTTGCCAAGTGCTTACCTGTTCCGGAGCGGGGGAGTCCAGCCTTGCTCCGGGAGTCTTCTCGCGTGCGCGTCACACGGAAGTGACGCAAGCATGTCGGGGACGTTGGGGGCGGGGCCACAATCATCTGAGGGAAAACCATAGAGTTTTCCCTCGGATTATTGTGGCCCCACCCCCAACGTCCCCAATGTGCTTGCGTCACTTCCGTGTGACGTGCTTTGGGGGTGGGGTTCCCCCGGGGGCCCGATCCGGCGGTGGTAGGGAACGGGCCTCCCGGGCGGGGGTTTCCCCGCCCCCCGGCGGGGACTTGGCATCCCTATCGTCTTCAAACCTTTAAAGTTGAAATAACTTGAGTCAGGGCAATTTGGTTTTGTAAACAGATTTTTAATTTTAATTTAATTTTAATTTAAGCTCACCAATTGGCTTATACAGGTATTTGTGCTTACTTTCCAATAATCAAACTCTTGATCCAAAATGGGAAGCTTCATAAATGTGATCAGTTACATGAACTATACTCAAAGTCTTCCGAACTACTTCAGATGCTATGATGCTAGGCCCCTTAGAACTGTTTCTGATGATAACTGAGCACTATAGGAATTGCTACAGCAAGCGGCCCTCTCAGCCAGCTCTAGTTAAGTTGGCAAATGATAGCCACGAGGAAGGAGCCCACAGAGTGGCTGCTCCCAACTACTGCATCAGCCTCTAGAAACTGGGCTTGGTATTGCAGAAGGTTACAACATTTATTAGGTGGTGCTACACCAGCTCACCAATTGGCTTTATTCTTTACCAGGCCAGGCTAGATGTTCACAAAACTAGTCTGGAAGAGATTCCATGGAGGTGTTTGTCATCTGCCCCCTTGTAATGTATTGGATTAAAATGCTAAATTCCCGGCATCAGAGAAGAGCAATATGTATGTGGACCCCATACAATCTCTGTGAAGATAAAGCCTTCTGACAGAGAAGAGATAAGCAGGGTAGACAATTTGGACAGACTAGGGTTAGCCTGCATCATGCCCCTTCAGCAGAAGGCTTAAGATGTACAACCACACTAGTGCCATTCCTTCTAAGGCAAGAAGGGATGGTTTCAGGAACCAGAAGGCAAGATCCTTATCTGAGGAGAACACTTTGTGATGCAATATGGCAGGGGGGACTCCCCCCCCCACACTCCGGGGAAGGAGACAATTGCTAGGTAGGAAATATCTGGATGAAAGATGTGTAAGCTGCCAAGCAGTTCAAGTAATCCTTACCTATGAAATGACTCCTTCCTGTCTCCCTCAGCAAGTCAAGGTAGTTGGGGTCCCAGCAGGCATCTGCCAAAGGCTGAGATCCTACAATCTATCAGTAATAATAAGCTTGACAGTACTGAACAGGTGTACCTCTGTCTCTCTCCAAGGAGATGATTAATATTAATGTCACTCTAACAACACATCAGTCTTTGTATCAAATTCAGAGCTTTTTGCATATTGATGCAAATGGATATATAGATTCACACCGTAAGAAAAGAGAAATAGTAAATTAGTACAAGTTAGCCACCTATTGATGAGAACAAATTAAATGTCTATTTAAAATGTTGTATTTAAGAATCTCTGTCTTTCACCACATGTCAATAAGTATTATGATTAATTTCCTTCGAGATTAATTTGAGAATTTGCCATTAAATTGTTCAATTGATTTCAATGGGGCTTAAGCATGACTGAAGCCATTGGAATTAGTTTGCTATTTTGGTTCTCACTCTGAAAAGATCCCACTGGAGCTAAATGTGTCTTAATACACAACTGAAACCCAAACAACCTCTATGAAGCAGCACTTTATAGCAGAGGTGCTAATGGGAAACACAGAAGACTATTATGAGAAGTGGGAAAATAATTGTGAGGAGCATTTCTTTGTTGCAATTCAGGAATCATTAATGTGTGTATAATGACTGAATCCCTAAGTGGGTGGCATAATTATTCTGCTGGTAGAGTTTGTTCTCTCTAGTGTTAAGGGACCTAGGGCAGTAAAGACAGCCTTGAGGGGTATACTCAAGGTTTGTTCCTGACAAGATATGTACATTCTGACCATTGCAGGAGAGATGAGCAAGACTTGTACCTCATGAGATGAGCGTGGTTTGACTACTATAGTGGAAGATACAAGCCAGTAAGCTCAATTTTGTCCATTGTTTTTCTGGCCCAGGCATGTATTTTCAAACTTGAGGGTTGGAGAGGTTTTACTTGGATGGTTCAAGGATAGTACAAGAAAGAGGACAAAGGTATGAAGATACATTAGATGAATACATGATCAGGTCCCTCTTCTCGCTTCCCCAGCCTACATGTTGCAGATTTTTTTTCCAATGAGGGTTCTCACTAGGGACTACTGCTCATAATGCCCAGGAGTTTCCAACAGAATAGCTGTTTATTATTTGATTATTATTTTTTTGTCTTTTATTTTGATAGCAGCAGTGGCGCATTACATACAATGTCTCCACACCAGTGCTACCCATCTTTAGGAATGTGCCGCACAGAAATACTCCACACAATATTTCATATGATGAGCTGCACAAAGAACTATGGTAGCAGCATTAAGACCTCATTTGTTCTTATTGCTCATCTGTGGGATGTGGTACTTAAAGTTCCTGACATAACTGGAGGATCGAGCACACCATTCTTTCACCCGCCTGTAAAATGGTGGGATGTTACTCTCTGGCTCTCCCTGGTCCTGGGCTGGGTAAAGGGCAGCCACATTCTCTAGGTTCTTCTTTCTTTCTGTCAGCCATGCCTCAGGAAGGGTCTCAGAATTCAGAGAGGAGAGGGGTTGGTTCAACCTGGACTCCCCCAATGCCCTCTCTTTTGGGGTAGGGTCATGGAGATAGATGGGAATCTGTGCCACTGGGCCTTTCCATCTCCTGCCCCACCCTCCCCTGAGATTTCAAGAAGCCCCTCTTCCTGCCTGCACAGGCCCCAGGAAGCTCCAGCTATTGTTGGCCTCCTCTTCTGGCTTGTTGACAGATGCAGCCTGCTGCTTGAGCCCCACCTCCCATCTGTTGGAAGTTCCAGGTGTGCTGTCCCCCTGTCTCAGATGTCCTTGTGCCTCTTCCAGAAGCAAGTGACCACAGATTATGCAGACAGATAGGCAAACACTAAGCATCTTCCTGTTTACTCTCTACTATCACAGTGCAGACGAACACTCCTCAGGGAAAGCAACTTCCTTCCATCTTCTCTTTCTCTCTTTCTTCTCTCTTCCATGCACACCAGATGGGATGCAGGTTGCCTTTCTCCATCCACTCCCATCTGTTAGCTAGGTAGAATAGGAACTGTCTCTAGTTCTCTACCTTGCACTATCAAGCATGTATTTCTAGAATAAAGTAGGTGTTTTCCCCCCAACTTGAAACAGTGGCTCTGTGTAACTTTGTAACTTTGCTAGCACATCGTCAGTTCTGATACAAGCACTGCTGGGTTAATGTCATGGAACCCACTATTCAACAGTTAAAGCCTTGTGCACTCTGCTAACTAACTAAAGAAGGATCTGGACCATCAGAGCCAGTACCCTTCCAACACCATCTGAGGCTTGTGCTGAGCCTGCCAGGCTCTGAACCTGCTGACAGGGAATTCGGGGCATGGCCTTTTCCCACAGCCTCTTGTGGGACTGCCTGTCTCAGCAGTGCCTGGGCAAGGCTTCAGCAGTGCCTTCTGGGGTCTCTTCTGGAGCAGGTGAGTGTAGGGATGGAGCTGCCACCTCCAGACAGTTATTTCACTGAAGTCTCTCTCTCTTTTAAAACCAAAAGCTGACTCTTTGAAGGTAGGCATATCTGTCTTCTGCAACAACAATCAAATCTAATATATTAACTTGAACATGCACAATTTTTCTTGGCACTTATTATGGCTATTCTGCCTTATGGCTGTCCAGCTGTGTTGATACAGAATTGTGTTAGAAAACAGCGCTGTGAAATTTGCAGCTTTTAAAAAGAAGCTCCTGTGGCCATTGTTTTTGAATCAAAGCAGCTGCTAAGTCCTGGGAGAATTGCATAAAGACATCTGCCTGAACAAGCGGCAGATTGTTAGGAAGTTAAACCTGTGCAAAAAAGAGACTTAGCCACCTATTCTGAGGATTTACATTGCCAGCATACTGGATGGGCCACAATGACCAGTGAGCTGCAATAGGAGACAGTTATACTGGTACTGTAAGAAAATTTTTAAAAATTGCATATTAGGGAGCTGAAGCTCAAATACTTTGGCCACCAAATGAAAAGGGAGCAATCACTGGGAGAAGACCCTGATGCTGGGAAAGATTGAAGGTAACAGAAGAAGGGGTCAGCAAAAGATAAGATGGTTAGACAGTGCTACCATTGCAACAAACATGAAATTGAGCAAACTCCAGAGGATGGTGGAAAATGGGAGGGCCTTGCATGATGTGGTCCATGAGGTTGCGAAGAGTCGGACTCGAAAATGTGACTGAACAACAAGGAAGATGATATGAGCATAAATACTTACAACAAGAGATTTCTACCCTTCATGATCCCCACTCCCAATTTATCGCATTGTGCCCACTTACAGAGCTGGGCAGTTGCAGATGCATATAGGACAAGGAAGAAACTTCTTTGAGTTGCAAAAATGATTTTTTTTTGGGGGGGGGGATGCCCTTTGCTTTTCTTGCAATGAGAAAATTATTGGAGGAAGTCCTGGGGCTATGGGGGGCTGCCTCCTTTACTGAGAAAGGGATGACAGAGAAGGAGGCACTTGGTTCAGAGAGATCATGCAGAAAAGTTCCTTAGACTCAGAGAGATCTTGTGGAAGGCTGCACTAGTCCACAGGGGGGAAATCATTGGCTTCAAAGGAAGCCTTCTTTGACTGCATCTCTACCAACCCACCCCCTGCACAGTATTTTAGCAGCAGCAGAGAGTCCTCCTCATCCCAAAAACAATGGAAGGAGACGAGAAGGGATAAAAAGAGAGCCCCAAAACTGTATTTTCTGAATCTAATTCCTCTAATTCTTTATCCTCAACACTGGGCAAGATGGGTTTACTAATAAGTGTTCCATTGGAAAGTATATTGAAAGGGTATGTTACCACCTAGAATACTCAGTAAGTAAAAGGAATGGCAGGCAAAGATGTTTAGGGGACCAAAGGGCTTCTTAAACATGCTTTAAAGAAATGTGAAATAATAGAGGTGAACAGTTACCAGTAATCCAAGTGCAAACCATGTGCAGATTTACCCCATTACACTGCTTTAAAAACAAATTGTGCAGGTGCTCCTGTGCATATTTATCACTTATTGTTACATCTTGGCCTATTACACATGCACAGCTTACTGCAGATCCTCTGAGCAGTAAGCTAAGCAGATTCTGTGCCTGCCTTACATACCATTCTTTTTCCTCTGGTGTATTCAGGGGTCATTTCGTAGAAAAAGAGGTACAGGAGCTCATTAGCATAACATATTTGCATATGCCACACCCCCTGACATCACTGGAAGTGTGTCAGAAGGCAACACCCACCGCTCAGGCTCCACTGGACTGTTTTGGATTGCTAGCTATTGGGGGGGGGGGGAGAGAACATGCAGATCTGCCCTCACAGAGGAGGGAGAGCTTGTACCTGAATAAAACATGGTCTTAAAGGTGCCACTGGACTGTTTTGGACCGGGGGGGG
>NW_015174940.1:51611-75183 GCF_001447785.1 Gekko japonicus
AACATGCAGATCTGCCCTCACAGAGGAGGGAGAGCTTGTACCTGAATAAAACATGGTCTTAAAGGTGCCACTGGACTGTTTTGGACCGGGGGGGGGGCGGGGAGGGGCCTCTGTAACTTACCTGGCTGCTTCTTGCTCTGACTGAGGGTCGCTGGGAACAGGGGGTGGGGCTTGTTGCATGTGCCCGCCCCCTGGGCTCTTTACTGCCGGAGCTCCTGTGCGCTCCTGCAGGAAATGAGCCCTGGGTGTATTTATTATGCAGCTACAATATTTTTAAAATGCACATTTCTAAATCAGGATGGGAATGTCACTTGCGATGTGTGGGGGGATGGCATCCATTTTTTTTTCTAATTTACGCAACTGCTCTATTGCAGCTGTGCAGTAGTGTCCAGCAAGTGCCTTCCATTTAAATCCTTGTGGTTCAGTTTCTGTGCATGCATTTTACTGTTAGTTCCTTCAGTGAAAGGGAACAGAAAGGAATGCAGGCAAAGGGGAAAAGCCCAATGTTGAAATTGGCAAGGCTTTTTTTAAAAAAACTGACAAGCAGCATGAAGCCCCATTTTCCATTTTGCCGAGCACCAGGGGACTCTCTGCTGTGTTATCAGCAACTGTGAAAAATGGGAGTCACACAGTCTCATAATATAGGAAAACATGTTGAGTGTACAGAATGCATGGTAGAACCCAATGACACTGGTATTGCAAGCTTTGACCATTGGCAACATGTATGCGTTCGCATGCCCATGCAAAGTCGGACGCAACTCCACCACACTTTGCACAGGGCTACAATTTGTATGGGGGAGGAGTCCTCTGGCAGAAGCTATGGAGAGCTTTTTTAGTCTTGTGCCACTAAACTGAAAAAATTGGTATCTTCACCAATGTCCTACCGCAGCTGCATAGTAATGCTAATATCCTGCCCTCCCTTCCAAATTTGCATGGTTTTTTCTTTGTGATTCTCTAATTTGATCCTGCACACTACTCATGATCTTGGCAGTTTTTAAAAGCCTCTGCTGTGCCGATTGCACTCCTTCCTTCAAATGGATCGATCCCAAGCGATTCTTAGGTTTTGCCATTTCCAGAAGGTCCATGTGGCTCAGCCACCATTTTAATGTTAGGCTTCCAGAGACTGCCAAAATGGTTCCCCCCCAAAAAAACTTTGTTCACTAAAGCACTGAAGGTAAAAATGTTTTCAAAGCTGTAGGCTTTCCATCCCAGTCTCCCCTCTCTCTTAGATCTGACAACCCGCCCCCCTTTATTTTGTTTGCATGCATTACTGAAATCCCCCCCCCCTTTTGTACTGGGGATGCTGCCATTTGCCTCCTCTCCAAGCCCCTTTTCAAGTCAATACCAGCATGGAACTAAACCTTGTGCAGCTCCTTTAAAACATTCCTCTCCTTTAATTTTTTTTTTAATTCAGCAGTCTGAGACTAGTTGCTCCTGCCCATCTAACTATCTCCAGCACTGTGAACAGAAGCCAAAGATGGACTGCATCCTCGCACACAACTTTTTGATTTCCCCCATCATTTAATTTTTTTTTATTCAGCAATTCAAGATTAGCGATAGGCTCATATCGCTAGACACATACTGCTTGTCAAAAAAATTAAAAAGAGGAGGGAAACGTATAAATGGAGCTTGTATGTTGATGAAGGGGGAAGGTGGCAGAAGGTGCAGAGTGGGTGGAACATGGGAGTGGCCTTTGAGGGGTGGCAAAGAGGCAGGGGGGAAATCCGAGGGAATCTGTACACTTCTAAATTACCTTTGGCTTGGAATCAGAACAAGGAAAAATTTGGCACAAAAGTGCTCTCAGAAGACCCGGGGAGATGAGCAGAAGGCAAACTCAGTGCTGAGGGAGGAAAAATCAATGCAGAATGAAAAAGAAAACCCGATGGACATGCACAGTGAAAGCGAGGTAAAACACTTTTGTATAATAGGACCTTGTGTTTTCAAATTCTTAATAAAGGATTGCAACAACCAGTGTTTGGGCTGCAATAACTTTATGGATTATTAATCAGTATGTCAGTTATCAGTAGTATAGTTGTAATACAGTTTAGTTGTGCAAATCAGTATTCTTATACTAACAAATTTATGATTTGTTGCTTATTAATTTGCAAATTTATGCAGAGTTAATTATTCAGGCAGCTCTAGATCACATTTGAAATTTCTTTGACCCCTGTTTTGTAGACATGCTTATTTTAGGTGTAGAAAAAAACAAGTGTCCAGTAGCATCATAAAGATTAACACAATTTGTGGCAGGATAGGAGCTGCGGTAGCTCAAGTGGTTAAGACGCTGAACTGCAGGCTGTGGAAGGTCGGTAGTTCAGCAGTTCGAGACCCGGGTACCGCATGACGGAGTGAACTCCCATCTCTAGTTTCAGCTCCTGCCAACCTAGCAGTTTGAAAGCAAGAAATTGCAAGTAGATAAATAGGTACCACGTCAGTGGGAAGGTAACAGTGTTCCATGCTCCTTGGGGTTTAGTCATGCCGGCCACATGACCACGGAAACGTCTTTGGATAGTGCTGGCTCTTCGGCTTTGAAACGGAGATGAGCACCGCAACCCTAGAGTCGGATTCGACTGGCTTTCAAGCAAGGGAACCTTTACCTTTACTATGAGCTTTCATGAGTCACTGCTCACTTCTTCAGATACGGCACTGTATCTGAAAAAGTAAGCAGTGACTTACAAAAGCACATACCCTGCCACAAATTTTGTTAGTCTTTAATTAAGACATTACTGGAGTCTTGCTCTTTTCTGCTGCTACAGACAGACTAACATGGCTACCCACCTTGAATTATTTTAGGCGTAGCATTGTCTTTATATGATCCCAATGGATTTCAGTTGTGTGAACTCAAAGAAGATGCCTTTTTCATGAAAACCTGAAGAAATATTCAAAGCCTTTCTCACACCAGAAAGCATGAAAATGAAAACAGACTACTAAGGGACTCATTTTTTTTGTCGGTATGTTCTTACAGATACTGAGCCATTGCTAAATTTATACTATTCAATAGGTAGGGTATACCAACCTGAGTTGCAAATCACAAGTCTCATAGTAGCTGAAGATTTTTAATTTCAATGCAAAAGGCTGTGCTGCAAATCCACATGTGGCAAATATCCCCAATTAGAAGACAGATTTCTTCCTACAGGGTACTTGATTTTGGTCTCAGAGGTGTTTAATTAAACTTTAGTAATATAGTCCCCACAGATATACTACATTGCCCTGTATGTAGATACAGCGTATAGAAAGAATAGAAAGAATAGAAATCAAAAGCCTTTTGAATGTGCTTCCCATATGCCTGCTGTACATTGGGGAAGTCTAAATCCTCCCAGACTTGCTGTGGCACTTGAGAGAGAGAAACAAAGAATCGTTAAACACAGGACATAGCTTTTTGCTTATATAGTAGCTACACACTTATATCCAACACCTCAAATTTAATGGTACTTTTTAAAACATGTTTTTGACTACATTAATCCTAATAAATCTTCTAGCAATCATTATTAAGGAAAATACTAACTGTTAATATGTATCTCACTCTCATGTCTAACCCCCAAAACCCAGACTGTGGTCACACACACTAAATTATCCACTTTCAATGCACTTTTCAACTGGATTTTGCCAGTTCACACAGTAAATTCCAGTAGAAAAGTACAGTAAAAGAGGATTGAAAGTGGATTAATTAGTGTGTGTGAGACCGCAGCCCCAGTGAAGTATTTGCGTAAGTTGCATAGTAAATTAACTTCTCCTACAACATGAATTCAGTGATGTCATGATTTAGGAAAAAATAGTTCCTTCCACATGGGCACAGAATCATCAGAACTGTCATGTGTTGTATGGCCTGCCACCCCCAGCAGAGGTACCTCAAGATCCTCTGGCCTTTTGATGCCAGAGGCATCAGAAGAATACATTCCCAAATCTTTTTTTGTTTCGAGATGCCTTAAGTGAAGGGGAAAGCATCCAATGTGCTATGGAAGCTGGGTTCCTTGTGCAAAGAATGAATTGTTGAAGATACTTCCTGCAGGGAGTAGCCTCATTTCCTGAATACTCTGCAAAAAAAACCCCCAGTAAGGATCCTTTGAACCTCCACAGCTCCTCGCACCCTACATACACACACACACACACACAATTAGCAGATGATACAACCATAAATCCTGGACTATTCAGAGATATGTGTCAAGAATTTTACCTTGTCTAAATCAGTCCCCACAGCCATATTAGGTATCCTTATTCAGGTGCCCCTTTTACCATAGGCTGGCTGCTTCATCCTATTACAGCCCTGATTCTGGATTTTCACAAATGGGGGTCTGTCTTACAGGTTTCCATCTTTCTTTTTCATACTGATTTCTTGTTTTCTATAGGGTTACTTTCTGGTCATGTGATTGCCTCTCTTCCATCTAGGCTGCCCAACATTAAGGTGGGGGCTGGAGATATCCTGGAATTACAACTGATCTCCGGACTACAGAGATCAGTTCCTCTGGAGAAAATGGCATCTTTGGAAGGTCGACTCTACTGCATTATACCTTGCTGAGCTCCGTTGCCTCCCCAAACTTCCCTCTCCCTAAGCTCTGGCTCCAAATCTCCAGGAATTTCCCAAGCTGTTTTTGGCAACCCAGCTTCCATCCTTCCTTTATCTGAGATGTATTATACCAAATGGAAGTTGCGTATACAGCAGACTAAAAGGTCTCCCTTTTATTCCTGGGGGTCACGTTTTGGGTTCTTCACTGTAAGGGATGCTCTTGCATGACAAGCCTGACATGGGGACTGATTTGGTTAACATTTATTTATTTATTTATTTGTTAGATTTATACCCCGCCCTCCCCAGCAGGCTCAGGGCAGCTACAACAAAGGCAATTCCCACAACAACAGTTAAAACATCATAAAACAATCATTACACAATAAAAACAATCATTAAGTGAAGTGCGGTGCTCTTGATGTTAAAAAATTTGTTCTCAATCCAAGATGAGTTCATTCATTAACCTAACCTGACAGCATGCATTCTTTGGTTACCTAGGCATCTGCCCAGGGCTGGCTCACCTCCAGATCTAATCCACCGTCAAAGATGGCAGCTCAGTGGTGGTACAGTGATGGCGGTGGCTCCTATACAAAGGCCTGGCGGAAGAGCTCCGTCTTGCAAGCCCTGCGGAACTGCGCCAGGTCCCGCAGGGCCCGAACCTGCTCTGGGAGCTCATTCCATCAGACAGGAGCCGCCGCCGAAAAAGCCCTGGCCCTGGTTGCAGCCAGCTTGATGTCCTTGGGGCCGGGAACCATCAATAGGTTCTGCGACCCCGACCGTAGCGCTCTTGGGGAAACATATGGAGAAAGGAGGTCCCTTAGGTACGCTGGACCCTGGCCATCAAGGGCTTTATAGGTAAGAACCAGCACTTTGAAGCGAATCCGGTATGCTATAGGCAGCCAGTGCAGTGCCTTCAGCGCAGGCTGGATGTGGTCCCATCTAGTAAGACCCATCAACAGCCTGGCCACCGCATTCTGCACCAGCTGCAACTTCCGGATTAGTGACAAAGGCAGCCCCATGTAGAGAGCATTGCAGTAGTCCAGCCTTGAGGTGACCGTTGCATGGATCACAGTGGCCAAGTCATCACGGTCAAGGTAAGGGACCAACTGCCGCGCCAGCCGAAGATGGTAAAAGGCTGACTTGGCAGTGGCTGCCACTTGGGCCTCCATCGATAAGGTGGAGTCCAGGAGCACTCCCAAACTCCTAACCCCCGACACTGGCATGAGCGGCGCCCCATCAAAGGCCGGGAGAGGGAGCCCCAACCCTGAACCAACCCGACTTAGGCCCAGGACCTCTGTCTTCACCGGGTTTAACTTCAGCCGACTCAGTCTGAGCCAACCAGCCACAGCTTGAAGTGCCCGATGAAGGTCATCTGGGTCGGAGTTCGACTGGCCGCCCAACATCAGATAGAGCTGGGTGTCATCCACATATTGATGACACCCAAGTCCAAACCTCTGGGCAATCTGGGCAAGGGGGTGCATATAGATGTTAAATAACATCGGGGACAGCACTGCCCCCTGAGGCACCCCATACTCAAGCGGGTGCCTCCGGGACTGCTGTTCCCCTATCGCCACCCTTTGTCCCCGACCTTGCAGGAACGAGGCAAACCATTGAAGGGCGAGCCCCTGAATCCCCACATCGGCATATGGGACCAGTAATTTATTTATTGTACTTATTTTTTTAAATGCATGCGATCATGTCTTTTACCAAGAGGGAACAAGTAATAATAACAATAATTCTTGCCATTACAGTGCATGTATACTTACTATATTATTACTCCATAGTGGGTTGTAGCCTCACTCTCTAAAATTTGACAGAGTAGGGCTATAGAAAGACAGGAAGAAAATGTGAGAGTAACTGGGGAAGAATATATAACAGCAGCCCAATAGCACCTTAAAGACTAACAACATTTATTCCTTCATAAGCTTTTCTGAGTCAGAGCTTACATCATCAGATGAGCTCTGACTCATGAAAATTCAGGCTGGAATAAATGTTAATTTTCAAGGTGCTGCTGGACTCCTGTTTTATTTTGGTGCTAGAGGTTAATGTGGCTACTTGTTGGGGAGAATCTAAATTCAGTTATTTTGTTTTGATATTTATAGAGATCCAAAGTGGCATGCAATATATTTCTCCCATCCTCTATTTAATCTTCACAACAAGCCCATGATGTAGAACACGCTGAAAGAAAGTGACAGATCCAAGGTCATTCAGTGAACATCCATGACAGAGTGGGGAATTTGAACCCAACTCTCCCAGATCCTAGGAATGGGAACTAAGAGGTTAAGTAAAGGGGTTAATGGAAAGTGGGGGTTTAAAACAGAGATGTGAATAAAAGAGTTTGCATCATTTGGGGGATCTAAGACAATATTCCAGACATAAGTCGCAGAAGATAGATTATTGTAGAAAGCAAAATTTTAAAACATACAATAAAAACAGAATACCCTCTGAAATTGAAAACATGCCATCTCTGCTTAGTCTTGACCAAAAGGCCAGACCAAGATAAACATTTTCTTTCTGTTCCAGGGAGTATATAACTGATACTCTGATGAACCTGTAAGAAAGGGAAGTTCCATTAATTGTGGTTCAGCCACTCAGAATTTCTGCCTGTGCGCTCTTGGTGTTCAAGCATGGTACACAGATACTACATTCAAGTGTACCAAGAGAGCATCACTTAGAAAACTACAAGCTTAGAGCATGAGTTTGCCCTCAAACTCAGGTCCTAAACTTCTGGAGATGAGGTTGTCTTCTATGGCAGTGAAACAAGAGCACAGGGAATTCCAGTATGGACCTGATCCCAGTGTACACCGTGAAGGCACATAACACAGAGACAAGCTGAAGGAGATCTGAGGACAACCGGAAAGGAAGATCATGAGCCGACTTGTTAGCCAAATTGCTTTATTTACAGCAATTGGCAATTTTATAAATGGGTTCTTGCCAATTTATACCAAGGTCCTGATCTCACCCTGGGTTACCAGTAAAGGATTCCGAGGCTGTTGTAGTTAAAATCGATGTCTTTTACTAGAAATATGTCTCATATAAATAATACTGACGCACTCACACATTCAATCAAGTTCCTAAGATTTAAAGTAGGAAAAAAGCACAGTTGCATTAGCAGGTAGGGATGATGATGGGCGATACTTATCTGTCTTGAAGCTTGGTTGTTCCAATGAAGAATGGATGGGAAGAAATGGAAAACAAAGGGAATCCACACAACCAGAACCAGCCGGAACACGTGAGTCTCTTGACTGCAGATCAAAAGATCAATAGTAGAGGCAAGGGTTGGGGATAGCAAGGGGGATGTCAGTCCGTCCCAAAAATAATCCTATTGGTTGCAGATAGGGAGGGAGGTTACCTAGGAGGGATGGCCAATGTAACCTAAAACCTTAATCGAAGGATTGGCATCTGAGCAGGTGTGAAATCCAGGAGTCAGGATGCTTCCTTGTAGTGCTGATTAAGTTGGCCAGTTCCTTTGATAACCAAATGTCCATCTGGCAGGAAATACCAGCTCAGGAACAAAGCAGTTACATGGCGATGGGTGATACGTGACCAGCAGGCAGCTTTGCCATGGTGGCTGTTTCTTCCAAAGTTGTTGTTTCATTGCTAACAATAATGGAGATTTGTGCTTCTTCACCAGGCTGTGCAACTGTGTTGCTGAAACCTTATTTACATGTAAGGTATGTGCAGGCACCCTCTATGTGTGTCATCACAACAGGTGACCTAAAGTGTACAGTTCTCTGAGCCCATATGAATGTGCACAGTCCATTGTGTAGCAATAAACAGTCCATAAAACAAATATCAGGCTTGTTCCCTAACAGACTGCGATCTGAAATCATTGAATAATGGCTGCCACCATCAAATTAATAACTACTACTAACACTTTATTACATTAGATGGTTTTAGAATTGTTTTAATTGTAATCTATCTTTTAATGTAACTTATCTGTTTTATGTAAGCCGCCCTGAGCCGGCTCTGGCTGGGAGGGCGGGGTAGAAATTTGATAAATAAATAAATGGTTTTCATACAACAGCAATTTAAGAAAAGGTAGAACAAGACAGGATAGAACAGCACACAAATGCAAGCTTTCCATTCAATGAGGAGGAATAGTCCACAGTGTTGCGTGGAGACTGTGAGCCAATTTAAGATGTTGCCTTAATCCATCGACACAGGTTGGTTCTCCAGGGGTGTGAAGGCCACCATTTGCAGATCTTATACAGGAGATTTACAATGCAGGGGACAACTGATGCCACTGAACCCTGGATTCTGAGGCCTCTGGTGAAGGACATGTCCCTGAAGGCTCAGCTCCAGATGGTGCTGCCAGCATGCCAGACTCCAGGGCAGCCAGCTTCCTGCCCAGTAGGGTCAGACCCCAGACCACCAGTCCCTTATGTTCTCTCCTCACCCAGCATGAGCAGCAGAGATGGCAAGCCCATGAGGAGGCAGCCCAGTGGCAAAGAAGTGCCAGGTTAGCTGCCCGTGTTCCAACTACTGAACCAAATCCCTAAGTACAAATAATGTTTTGTGGGATTATGTCTCAATCAAGCCCTGGCCAGATAGAGTTGCCAGGTCCCTCAGAGCCATAGGCAGGGGATGGAGGGCCTAAGGTTGCCAGATCCAGATTGGGAAACTCCTGGAGATTCGGGGATGGAGCCTGGGGAAGACAGGGACCTCGGTGGGGCACAAAGCCATAGAGTCCACCATCTAATATATCCAATTCCTCCAGGGGGACTGATCTCTGCAGTCTGGATATGAGCTGTAATTCCAGGGGATCCCCAGGTTTCACCTGGAGGCTGGCAATCCTATGGACAGACAAAGCCCAGGAACAGGTGTGGCTGTGCAAAGAAGTGACAGAACACACTTAAGACCCAGAAACAGGAGGAGAGGAAGTACAACAAAAATACATTTCCTTTCATTTTCACTGATGCCACAGAATGTACAAAGGAGCCCTGTTTCATGACCCTAGGAATACAAGAAAGGAAAAAGTCACTACTTCCCTAATAATATTCATGGGTATATTAAAACATATTTACAATAGGATTGCCAGGTCTTACCCGTCTGCTGGCAGGGGGCTCCTTGCTTGGTCCTGAGGTCCCAGAATTGGCATCATTGTGCTGGGCACATCACGCAGGGGGCACTCTAGCATTTGGCTAAAAACTCTATGGTATATGGAGGTGACATCATCACACCGGGGACGTTGGGTGCAATGGGGCTCTTTGGGGGCGGGGCTCCCCCGCTGGTCTGGCAGCAGATTGGGGCCCCAAAATCGAGGGAACCCCCACCCCCCATTGTGGGGTTGGCAACCCTATTTTACAAAGCTGGTGTACAGTCTTTAGGAGTACTCACTGACTTGAGATGCGATCCTCAAAGCAAGGGTTCATCCCCTTAAGATGGCAATCTATAATTCATAAATATTAGCCATGGAGTCCCACAAACAATGGAACATGTAATACATAATTATTGTGAAAGGAAAACAGTGTTCTGGGGGATGAGAAAAAGTGTGTGGGGAGGTTTAAACAGTGGTGAGGCATGACAAATGGCCTTCTTCCAAAATAAAATGTTCAATAAAATATTGATAGGAAGTTGACGGGGTGAAGATTTGCTGTGCATGCAATCTTTTGCGGGGCTGACAAAGCTGATATCTAACTTCAGCCACTTTAAGTGTTTGCAGTACAAGACAGAAAATTATGTTCCACATTTTTTATTCCCTTAAGAGGTTTTATACCCCTTCCTAACAACCTCCATCAAGCTGAGCTCCCTCTTGATTACTTTCTTCCCAGAGCTTCAGTTTCCTAAAGACAATCAAGACAGCAACAAAAGAATGTCTTGATTATCTAAGTGATAACAAGGGAAGGGAGGTGGCTATTTTTTTGCACTTCTTTATAAAGACAGCTCATTGAGAAGATTAGAGCCAATGCTGCTAAACAGTGAGGACACCAAACTGCATACTGAAGTTGCAACATATAAAGGTTGCAACTTCACTGAATTAAGTACTTATATTCAACTCCAGGGGTCATTGGGGGGGGGACGCGGGGGGACGCCATTCCCCCGGGTGAGGTGCGGGAGGGCGGGGCCTGGAGCTCCCTGCTGGTGCCCGCTGGAGGTCGCCGCCAGCTGTGGGGAGGACACACTTCCGGTGATGTCAGGGGGTGTGGCATATGCTAATGAGTTCTGCTAATGAGTCCCCCTAGCTCTTTTTCTACGAAATGACCCCTGAACTTCACCATTATTATCTGCTCCTCTCCTACCCCTTTCCCCGTCCCATAGGGTTGCCAGTTCCCCTCTGGCCATCTGTGGGGAATGGGGAGGTAGGGTTGTCACTCCAGATTGGGAAACTCCTGCAGATTTGGGGATGGAGCCTGGGGAGGACAAGGACCTCAGTGCCATAGAGTCCACCCTCCAAAGCATCCATTTTCTCCACAGGAAGTGATCTCTGCAGTGTGGAGATGAGTTGTAATTCCAGGGGGTCCCTAGGTCCCAACTGGAGGCTGGCCACCCTACCTTCCTGTATTATTTTCCCTCTCTGCTCTTTGTATTCCGATCATAAGAACTTTCAGGAAGATACCTGTCTTTCCTTATTTCAATGGGGGCTTATGAAATTCTGTAAAACGATGCGTATATTCATGGTGCTATATCAATGACAAATCATAATGCTTCAGTGGCTTGTGTCCAACCATTCCAAGAGACTAATCCCATTATAAATTGAAGACTATCGGCTAAAGTGGTACATGAATCACTATATACACAGGAATGCAAACTTTCTGCATGTTCAGATCGTCAAAGCGGCAGTCAGTAATGCCAAAACATTATAAACAGTATTATGTAATTCTATGTATTTGTCTTCCACAAGTACATTATGCTGCCTGTATTACTGAAGTGCTCCCTCTTTTAAACAGTTTTATCTAACCACAGTGTTGAAAAATATCTGAAATGGAGGAGCAGATAAAGACACGCAGCAAGAAGGTGTTGAGGATTACTGCCCAGGAGGCAGTTCAGACACTTTCCTGAGTAAATCATCTGTTCACATGGAGGAAGAATGTAAATAAGCATTCAGCCACAACAAGCAACATATGGCACTGTTGCATGCACATGTGATTTATGGGATGATTCCCCATGAAAGGGGTGGGGAGGATAATCATGTGAACCAATGCTTTCTCCTCTGATTATTCTCCCACAATTCTCCCCACCACCACAGCTCCCTTAGCACCATGTAGACAAAATTTATGGGTATCTGTATCTTTCCCATTTCCTGGACAATAAAGCAGTGTGGGGTTCAATCCTTAGGAGAAAAAAAATAGTGTCTGTCCCCTCCATTACTCCTTAGCTCAAAGTGGGACTCTATGTTTAGACAGATTGTGGCACAACGGCCCTTGCAAGCTCTGTTTCTGTGCTAGTTAACCTTCCTGGATTCTCCTTCCAACCTGGTTCTCCCTCTTTCCCTGTTCCCCCTTTTTGGTCTCTCTCTTGGTTCCTGCCACCTTGTAGCCTTAAGAGAGCATCTCCTGCTAAAGTGGTAAGCATGTCCTGGGTAAGCACGTCCCAATTGGGCATGGAATTATCACAGGAATCAGGGTAGCCGCATCCAAATTAATAACGAGTTTAACAAAGTCATAGAAACACATGTATACCTCTTTACACTGCAAATCTGATCAAGATCAAATGAGGCGTGCTATAGCAGTAATCCCTGCCTGTACTTATCCCTAAAATGTTAAAGTAAGGATAAGTACCTTCTTTTGGAGTTACAAGCATTACAAAATGGGTCATAAAACTGAGACCCTTTCCACACTTTCCTTTTAATCCATGTTCACCGTGGTGTCCTCCAAGCAATTTTGCACTAAACTCAAATTCAACCTTCTTTTTATTCCATACCCATCCCACCCCCCAGTTCTGCACTAAAATCAAATTCAACCTTTTTATTCTGGTTTTCCCCCTCTGTTCTGCATTACATTACCTCCCTTTAGTGGTTCACCTGGTTTCAGCCTACTGTTGTCCCAGATTTTTTGGATGCTGTTTTGCCATGGACTTAAATTGCCTCGATTTGAACACTGAGAAAATCTGGAGTGGCAGGCAAATGCAGAAGGGATCTGAGAGTTAGGGCTCTACCGTATTGTTAAGGTGCATGTGGTCAATGGTGCCGCTGAATAAAGAGCTAAGGTCTGAGACAACGCTGTGTTTGAAGCAGCTGGCTAAGAAAAGATGAAGACCTCTCTTTCTTGTGATCAGGGGTCCTTTAGTTCTTTCCCCTTCCTAATGGTGAATTCACTGCCTTTCCTATTCTCCAGCGAAAGTGAAATGAAAACAACTTAATTCAAAGCCCAATCACAGTAGACATAAACAAGTTAACCATCAAAGGTAATAAATCTGCATTAGCAAGAAAGGTAGTATTATTCAAATCTAATTTGGAACAGTTATTTTCTGTAACAAGAAAGCTACTCTTAATACTCATTGAGGATGCCTTCATTGGTATAAAGTTTGTCTTACACATGCAGCTTCAGGATTCAAACCAGATACCTATACTTGGCTATCCAATATATCATTTATACTAGAATTACGGTAATACAGTGCCATGGATTATTCTCAACCTTTGGATATTTCACCATGTATTGGCACTTGTACTGCCAGAACACAATGCTTCAGATACAATTAAGCCTAATCTTTAAAGCTTTTTACAAGAAATGAGAAGTTAGGAGACTTGTATTCTGCATAAAGCTGTTCAGCACAAAAAACTGCAGTTCAAGTTCGGAGCTACTTCTAAGATATGGGTTAGAAGAAGCTGATCAAATGGAATAGGGGATCAGGAGGAGATCAAATGGAAACAGGGTTGCCAGCCAGCAGCCAGTGGGAGTCTGGGGGGTAGGCACATGGGGGGCACCAGCAGGTGGATGGTCATTTCCACCATTTTCTGGGGAAACCCAGGGGTGACATCATAATGCTCTAGAAATCACTGGAATTTCAGGCAGTTCCTAGAGCAGCATGACACTGCTTCCAGGTTTTCCCAGAGGTACCAACTGTGATTTTTTCCCCCATCAATTTTTTCTCATACCAGCCAATAGAGCACCAGTGGGGAGGGCCTGCCAGCAGGAGGGCTACCATCATAGTATGAAGACCTGACAACCCTTGATGGAAAGCCTGGCTTAGCAGCAAAGGTTAGGCTGAGGTTTGAGTTCTGCATTTGAGATTCAAAGTCACTCATGCAGAAACAAAATCAAAAAAGGGTATAGCTGACTTTATATGCAAAATGAAGACAGAAAGGTAAAATCACTTCATTTGCACACTTCAGTAGAGTAGGTACTAAATTACTTCCTCTTATTTCTGATAACCGCAAATTTTAGGACACTGGCCCTCAGAATAAACTATTCCGGAGGTAGCAACTATAAGGCTAACATAAGAACAAAATTTGAGACCAGTGGGGCACCTTTAAGACCAACAACGTTTTATTCAAAGTACAAGCTTCCATGTGCATGCACACTTCTTCAGATACAGACCAACATGGCTACCCACCTGGATTTATAAGAACATAAGAAGAGTTCCACTGGACAAGACCTATGGTCCATGTATTCCAGCATCCTGTATCATAAAGCGGCCAACCACTTGCCCTGGAGGATCAATAAACAGAGCATAGAGGCCAAAGCCTTCCCTGATGTTGCCTCCTAGCACTAGTAATCAGAGGTTTGCCACCTCTGACAATGAAGATTCTCTTTAGCCACCATGGCTTGTAACGCTCTTTCTTTCTCTCTCTCTCTCTTTTTGCATTTGTGTGTGTGTGCCCATGCCTGGAAGTAATGGCGACCTTTGGCAACTCCTACTGGGCACAGAGTACATTCAGAGAAGTGGTTTGACAGCCTGCCTCTGGCCTCCCGGCCCTGGTATTCTCTGGAGGTCTCCCATCCAAATACTTGTTAGAATCAGCCCTGCTTAGCTTCCAAGATCTGACAAGTTTGGGCTTGCTTGGGCTACCCAGATCAGGGCATGGCTTGTAACTCCTGAAGGACCTCTATCTCCAGAATCTCTCTGAACTTCTTTAAAGTAACCCATGCTCACTGGGCTAGACAGGGCTCAGTTTGCAGTACAACAGGAGATCTTTTCCAAGTGGCTTCTCTATCTGATGTTATGCTTGGATTGTGGCAACTCTACCAAATAATAAATTAAACCCAGTCTGCTCAATAAATAGGGGAATGAAACATAAGTAAATCAGGTGCCAGTGGCTAGTATGGGGCACAGAATGCAGGAAAGTCCTTTGGTTCGTCCTTCCATTTCATAGTTAGAACTCATACGCACAGATTAAAATACTTATTGAGCAAAATTGGGGCTATGTTTAATATTCTCCTACTTTGATTTTAAAGTTAAAAAGTGAGATGAAATGGGAATTTCCCTGATAACTGCTTTGATTATTCAAATATTCACTTTAAATTCCTGATTAGTATCCTTTTTCCCAGTAGCGTGGCCAGGGTCAGAGACATACTTAGCACTTAAGGCAGCAGCATCAACAAGGAGCAGGTCAAGAAGACATATTGGCTTTGTTCATTTCTATTGTGTATTATTATTGTAATTGTTGAAATCCATTGGTTTTGATACTTCGTTTTTCCTGATGCATCTACAGGGAGAAAAGCAGCATATAAATGCCATAAATAAAATAAACTACTGCTGCTTTCTCCTTTCTGGCGGGAGTCCCAGCCATTACAATGCTATATCACCAAATCTGATTACTAGCTATATTGTGATGTTCAAGTTTAGTTTATTGTCTTAGCCATTGGCCAGAACAACACAAAATTGTGATGTTATTAAGGGCAAATGAACACAAAAACAAGACCAGGTGAGAGCAAAATAAATTATTTGGAAACTTGACTTTTCCATCAGGCATGCTGAAAATTACTGGAAAGAGGAGACATTTTCCACTGACGGTCTTCATGAGAGATCCCTAAAAGCATTAATACCAATCTTATCATTGAGGAGTTCTTGATGGGTATCCAAAGAAGGCCAAGGTCCTGTGGAAGTAAGTTTAATAAACACTGGTGTAGACCAATCCTAGAGTGTAAGTAAAATACATAAAAAGTCAGGTAAGCCAACTTTTTACTTTCCACACCTAGGACCTACCCTAACCGCCAGGCACTAGCATGAGCATCCATGATCTGCAAAGCATCCTTTGTTTCTAGGCATGAGGGCTAGCAGCAACAAAAATGGCAGCTCTGTAGGGGCTCATTGTTAAGCAGGTGGCTCTGGGCCGGGGGTGCCCAACCTTGTTGAATCTGAGGGTATTTTTTTTTAGAATTTTTAAAACAGGCAGTTTACCACCAGGAAATGGTTGCAATTAGAGGATGAAACCAATCAAAAAATGGCCTCTTGGAAGGGCTAGTGTAATAGAATGTCTGCAGGACTATATCTCCCAACAGCCTAACATTGAGTAACAGTTGCCTTTTCCTGAGGAGAGAATGGAGAGGGGACAGAAAGAGAGGGAAACAAGGTCTCCAACCTCTAGGTAGGGCCTGGAGATCCCGCTGAATTAAAACTGATCTCCAAATGACAGTTTCTGTGGAGAAAATGGCTGTTTTGGAGGGTGGACTATATGGCAATATACCCTTCAGTGGGGACTGAAGAACTTGGAAGAAAGAACTACCTGGAATCCTTCAACCAGACTGAAGCTGAAGGTAGAGACTTCATCGACTGTGTTGGGTGAGCCCTGGGAAGAAGCACCTGCAACCAGTGCATTCCTACTCATTACCAGCAAGCACAAAAAGGCCTAGTTACAGCCTCAGCCCTTGTAACCAAAAGATGATGAGAGATGTTGCCAGAAGATTCAGGATGAATCAGAATACAGACCTTTTGCAGACCTTTTGCATTTGCAGACCTTTGAGGTGAGACCTTCTTCTCTTACACCATTGTGTTATCGGACTTTTGTCCAGCTCAGTTATTCAAAATGGTGCATGACTTGGTAACACCTAAGTCGAACCCTGTAAGCGATAGAAATTTGAAGGGCCCCCCCCCCAGCTGTGATGCTTTTGCAAAGTTCTTTGCTGACAAAATCTCTCTCACCCATTCCAACTTGTATTTATTTATCTTTATTTTATTTATCTTTGGATTAATATCCCGCCCTACCCCGAAGGCTCAGGGCGGCTAACAAGAGGCACAGAGTGCCAAGATTAAAACAAATAAAAACAACAGCAATAAAACAGTAAAATACAACAACAATAACAAGGCCAAGCTGATAGCAGAGCCAGTGCCTGAGGTGTCAGAAGCACCTGTTTTTCCTTTTGTTATGGATAGTTTCAGATTGATCTTGCCTATGGACACTGACAGGGTCCTTGGGAGGGTAAGGGCCACCACTTGTGCACTGGACCCATGCCCATCATGGTTTTTAAAATCTTGCTGGGAAAAGGTACTGGAACCATTAGAAAAAATTGACTCCTCCCTGATTGAAGGGGCTCTTCTTAGGCCTTTGAAGGGGGCAGTTACTCAACCTCTGCTCAAAAAACCTTCTCTGGTTAGGTATGAGGTTGCCAATTATAGTACAGTCTCCAGTTTTCCTTTTCGAGGGAAGGTGATCAAGCATGTAGTGGCAGAGCAGCTCCATGTTTTCCCAAATAACACATCGGCCCTTGACCAATTTCAATCTGGTTTCAAGTCTGGGTTTGGTACCTAGATGGCTTTAGTTGCGCTGGAGGACAATCTTCATTTAAAGCTGGACAGGGGACAGTCTTCACTGTTAATATTGGTGGACTTCTCAGCAGCCTTTGATACAGTTGACCACTCCATTCTTATCTACGGGCTTGAATATGAGTTGGTATTAAGGACATAGCCCTTTGGTGGTCTCACTCTTTTCTGTCTGACTGAACACGAAGAGTCTCCATAGGAGATGTAGAATAAAGTGGTTGAAATTTATCTTGTGGGATGCCACAGGGTTCTATTCTATCACCCATAGTCTTTAAAAGCTATACGAAGCTGTGAGATTGTCCAGAGCTTTGCGGTTGGATGTCACCATTATGCAGATGACACCCAGCTCTATATTTCATTATCCAAGCCTCCAGATATGTCCATCTTTGTTCTGAACCAGTGCTTTGAAGTTGTGGTCAGGTGGCTAGGGCAGAACAAACTGAAGCTGAATCCAGACAAGACAGAGGTAATGCTGGTTGGGAAGGCTGATATTTTGGAGAGACTGAATTCACTTGTCCTAAATGGAGTAACACTGGCTTTTTCAGAACAGGTTAAGAGCTTGGGGTGCTCATGGACCCTGCCTTGCTATTTGAAAAGCAGGTTGGCATGGTGGCCAAAAAGCGCCTTCTATCAGCTGCATCTCATATACCAACTCTCTTGTTACTTAGACTCAGCTGATCCAGCCACACTGACCATGTTTCTTTAACTTCATGGCTGGATTACTACAACACACTCTGTATAGAAATATTGCTTTCTGCTTTCTATATTCACATGCCTTCTCCTGTGATTACATTCTGATGCCAAATGGTGAGGCCAGATGGCCTGAACGACTTTATAACCCACATTCCTTCACACCTTTATGCTCACACCTTTATGTTAAAAGCTAGACTGTGGGGCTCCACACTGGGCCTCACATGAGTCTTGTCACATACGCAATGAAGAGGGTGGGGCCATCTGACAGCTGTCATGCCTGCCCCTGCTGATGTCATGCCTGCCTTTCCTGATGCCCCTGAACAGGCTCCTGAGGACCCTGAACAGGCTCCTGAGGACAGTACTGCAGCAGAAAGGCAAAGACTGGATCCTGTAGCTGAAAGCTATCTAAGTGGTGAGGAGGATAGAGCCTCCCAGGGAACACCTGCAAGGGATCAGTCTCTGCTGCAGCCCAGTAATTCATCATCAGACTCGCCTCCACCTGTAACCAGGCTCAGGAATGTAAGAAGACAACAGCTGAGAGAGCGAAGGCAGAATGCACGCATGCGTGCCAGAAGATCTCTTAGCCCTGATTACTGACAGGATCCTGTCCTCACTCCTGGCTAGCTAATGAGTTGATTAGCTAGCACTGTATATATGCAAGTCTGTTGCCAGCAGTCATTTGTGCTGGCAACGTCGTTTGTTCAGGACCTGAATCCTTGCATCTCTGCTCCAGACCTTGTGGAATTCTTCTCGGCTTGATCCTCGGCTTTTGACCTTTGGCTTTGTTGACCCTGCGTTCATCTCTGACTCCTCTGGTATTGTTGTGATTTATGGACTTGAAACTTTGGTATGTCTGACCCTGCTTTTGGACTGTGATTTAAACCTGCTTGAACCTTGCTACCTGATTTGCCCGGCTTGACCTCGGACTGTTCCTGGACTTTTGCTTGCTTGTGTCACGCCCCCTGGTCCTGCCGTGACAGATTGCCAGCACCCACAACGCTCACACATCCCCACCATGGAAGACGGAGCAACCGGAGGTGTGGACCCCATGGAGGAAATGCTAGCACAGGTACAGCACTTAACTCAAGCTGTGATTGCTTTGCAACAACAGGCTGCTACAAATGCTGTTGCTGTAGCAAATGCTGGTACACCTCCCCCACGTTGCCCAATAAATCCTCCTGATCGTTTCGGTGGGAATGTTGATGAGTTCCAGGCATTCCTTGCCCAATGTAATCTGTATATTGAGCTCAGGGCTCGGGACTTTGTTTCTGAGAAGGCTAAAGTTTGTTTCATTTTAAGCCTCCTTAAAGGGCAAGCTGCCAAATGGGCCACGCCCTTGCTGGTGGGGAATTCTCCCTTACTATCTGACTTCCAGGCTTTCAAGGCTCATTTTGCCGCTGCTTATGCCAATCCTGTGAAAGCTGAAACAGCTAACCGCAAAATAAGGGCTCTTACTCAGCATAAAACCTCTGTCGCTCAGTACACCAATGAGTTCCAGCTGCTGGCTCAAGACCTGACATGGAATGAGGTGACTGGACTGACACACTCTATGTTGGGGTACCCTTGAAAACAACCCAGAATCTACAACTAGTTCAGAACGTAGCAGTCCAACGGTTGTCAGAGGAACACCATGAACATATGTTGCCCATTTTGAAACAGCTTCATTGGTTGTCAGTCTGTTTTTAAGTTCAATTCAATGTGCTGTTCATGACATTTAAAGCCTTTGATAGGTTAGGACCCACATATCTGAATGATTGTCTCCTTCCATATGTCCCTGTAGACCAACTACAGTCATTAGGCAGCTATCTGTTGGCTATCCCACCATTTAAGGCAGCCTGTCTGGCATCAACCAAAGCCTGGGCCTTTTCCATCATGGCTCCTGCTCTTTGGAATGGGTTCCCTGAAGAGATGAGGGGGCCCTGTCCTTGGACATCTTCAGGAAGTCCTGCAAGGCCTGCCTGTTTGACAGAGCATTCAAGGGGAGTTGAACAGCAGGTATCTTTTAAGGGAGAGGTATTTGGGGCTTATTATTTTAGCTAGGGATGTTTACATTATTATTAATTGATTAAAAATATTATTGGTTTTGGTTTTAGCCGGGGATGTTTTTGGTTCAGAGGCTTAAAATAATAAAGGAAAGGTGGGATATAAATGTGTCCATAAATAAACAAACCCAGTTATCACTTCCCAGCCTGACGCATCTGAAGCCTCCCTGTTTATTTGCCTAATCAAAATACTTACTGCAATTAATTATGTGCCACTGTAGTTTTTGGAAACCACCTGGGCTGATAATAGAAGTGCCAGCCCTGAAGTGCCTTCAGCACTTGCCTCAGAGCTTATCACCAGATGCACCCTACTAATTTGCATTGACATTACATTAGGTCTAATCATAAAATCTGGTGAGATTCCATGAAATATTTCATGCTAAGCATCTTTCTATGATGAAGCCAACTGTTTTCAACTGTGGGTTCACTGCAAAAAGAAAGGTAATACCTCCTGGGCTTTTCTGAAGCAAGTAGGCACCAAGAAGCAGACCAGCAGCACTACAAAGCCCATGGTCACCATGCTGGGAATCACTGTGCTATATAATCCACCTGAGGGTTCCAACATATGGATAAATTGACCAAAGCTTTGCCAATTGTAATGACATTTCCAGAGGCAGCACTGAGTTACTGTACTGCCTCTCCGATGAAATGGGGACTGATGATTGTACAAATTTGCCTGGCAAATGTAGTGGCACAAGCAATAAATCCCATTGACACCTATATTATAAAACTTAGGTTCTTTATAGTGCCATCCTAACTGCAGTTACATACTTCTAAGCCCATTGGGAGGGTGAGACTGTTTAGGATTGGACTGTTAGGAAGCAATCCTAAGCAGGTCTCCTTAGAATCCTACTCAGGTCTACTCAGTAGGGCATACTTGCAGGAAAGTGGTTTTTTTAGGATTGCACTGTTACCTTGGAATTCCACAAGCACTTTCCTGGGAGTGAGTCCCACTGAAACAACCCAAGTGCAGTTTGGAGAAGACCAGCTTAAAAGTGCTGTCATAGTCAGGGCTACGTAACTTTTTCCTGTGAAGCATAAGCTACACTTCTGAGAAAATGTCCTACATTATTTGAGTTCGTTCTTTTACCCCTTGAAGAGTGAAACCATCAATGTGATAGCCCGCATGAAACATCGAGTGGGCAGGGACTCATGGAGCAGGACCAACCCACAAATTTCAATCGGCCGCTCCAACATTATTGGGACATAGTTGGCTGGAAGGGCGAAGAGCGAACTGAGGCCCGTTGGGGTTGCCTGGTGGCCACGCTGGAAATCTTTTCTTCACCAGAGCCCTCTAGTGCTGGAAGTGGGGAATTATCATGAATGTGAAGAACTGTGGCCAGCTTACTGGAACTTGGGGAGATTGTTGATCCCGTACTAGTGGGCCTACTGGAGTGTGAGTGTGTATGTGAGTGTATGCGTGTATTTGGTTGTTGGAATGACTGTTGGGGTTTGAATTGGTTGTGGGAATAGTACCCCGGATTTGGGTTTTTACGAACCTGTTTTACATTGCATAGCACTTAACTGTTTCATATTGCAGCTACTGGATTGATTAGTGCTGAGCGTTATTAGCTGGTGGTCTGAAGTATTTACGGAGCCTGCCAGTTATCCAATGCTGGGGCAGCCAATTCCAGTGCTCTTGGGGAGAGGGAAGTATGGCGGTGGGTCACGGCAGAGTGTAAAGGGAAGGACGCGGAGAAATAGAGCGGCTCGGCGTTCTTCCAGCCTGCGACCCATCCCAAGGGTGACTGGCAGTGGGGCCAGGATTAGAAACCCCCCTCCGGCATTGATGTTGTGCAACGCCAGGTCGATTAACAACAAGGTTGAAGTCCTTCGGGACTTCATACAGGAACAGCAAGCGGACCTGGCGTGCGTGACCAAGACCTGGGTACGGGAGGGCGAGACGGTTGCGCTCGCCCAACTTGCCCCACTGGGGTTCTTGGTCCTCCATCAATCGCGGACTAGGGGGCGGGGGGGAGGAGTGCCGTTTTTCATTCGGGAGGCTTACTCCTTCAGGGCGCTCCCGCAGGTAGAGATCGCGGGCATTGAATGTGTCGGCTTGCTGCTGGAGGCTGAGGAGAGTTTGGCGATTTGGCTGGTGTACCGACCACCTAACGCTCCGGCCGATAGCCTGCCATCCCTGCTGGAGGCCGTATCAGGCTGGGCGTTGGAGCACCCTAGACTGTTAGTCCTGGGCGACTTCAACGTCCATGCTGAGGACGCGACCTCCAGCCGGGCTGTGGAGCTAGTGTCGTCAATGGCGGCACTGGGACTCTCTCAGTCCATCTCGGCCCCCACGCATCGGGCCGGTCACATGCTCGATTTGATCTTTGCAGCGGGAGTTTTGGTGGACCGGATCACTGTTTCGGCAGTGCCATGGTCGGACCACCATGTCCTGGGGGCCCGTCTGAATGTCCCACCCCGACCCTGTTTAGGTGGTGAGCTGATTTTGGCTCGCCCGTGGAGCCAAATGGACCCTATGCGGCTCCAGACGGCTCTGCGGGATCCAAGGCTCCCTGGCAGCACGTTGGATGAGCTGGTGGAGGATTGGAATTGCCAACTCTCCTCAGCCATCGACGTGATCGCTCCCAGGCGCCTTCTCCGCACTCGTGATAGGCGAGCGCCCTGGTATACCCAGGAGTTGCGCTCGCTGAAACGAGAACTGAGAAGGCTAGAGAGACGGTGGCGTCGTGCTTGCGACGAAGCGTCAAGAACATCCTATAGGACGCTTATGAGATCCTATGGGATGGCAGTCAAGGCCGCAAAGAGGGATTTCTATGCGGCCTCGATTGCGTCTGCTAGCTCACGCCCGGCCCAATTGTTTAGGGTAATTCGGTCCTTGACAACTCTGCCTCAGGGCAGACAAAATGTTAGTGAATTGGATATTGGCTGTGAGGCATTTGCGAGCCATTTTGCAGATAAAGTCCTGGCACTTCGCCACGCCCCCCCCGCCACAATTGATACAGTTAGGGAACTCGAGGCCCCTTGCACGTCTTTGGGGCCGGGTTTAGAATGTTTTGACCCACTCAGCCTGGAGGAGGCTGACAGGTTGTTCGTATCTGTCCGCCCAACCACGTGTGACTTGGATTCGTGCCCCTCCTGGCTGATTAAAGCTGGCCATGAGGGGTTTCGAGGTGCACTGCGGGGGATTGTTAACAAGTTCCTCTTAGAGGGACGGTTCCCCGGAGCACTCAAGGAAGCGATGGTCCGCCCTCTCCTAAAGAAACCATCTCTGGATCCGGCCGAATTGGCTAACTATTGGCCGGTTTCCAATTTGCCCTATTTGGGCAAACTTATAGAGAGGGCGGTGGCGGCACAGTTACAGAGCTACCTGGATGACGCCTCCATCCTCGATCCCTTCCAGTCCGGTTTTCGCCCGGGCCACGGGACAGAGACTGTTCTGGTCGCGCTGACGGACGACCTCCGTAGGCATCTGGATCGTGGCGGCGTGGCTGCACTGGTGCTGTTAGATCTGTCGGCTGCGTTCGACATGGTCGACCACCAGTTGCTGGCCTGCCGCCTCGCCGACGTGGGAGTAAAGGGGCTTGCCCTTCAATGGCTGGTCTCCTTTCTCCAGGGTCAGGGACAGAGGGTGGTAATGGGGAATCAGCGGTCCCGAAGGTACCCCCTTGAGTGTGGAGTGCCCCAGGGAGCCGTGTTGTCCCCAATGTTATTTAACATCTACATGCGCCCC
>NW_015174940.1:75231-96739 GCF_001447785.1 Gekko japonicus
TAGGGCTCCTTCTCCCGACCTTCGGCGGGGTGCCTTTGGTGCCTGTGCGGGAGGTTAGGAGTTTAGGAGTGCTCCTGGACTCTTCACTAACAATGGAGGCCCAGGTGGCAGCCACTGCTAGGTCAGCCTTTTACCATCTGCGGTTGGCCCGGCAGTTGGTTCCCTATCTCAGCCGCGAGGACCTGGCCACTGTGATCCATGCGACGGTCACCTCGAGGCTAGACTACTGTAACGCTCTCTACTTGGGGCTGCCTTTGTTGCAAATCCGGAAGCTGCAGCTAGTGCAGAATGCTGCAGCTAGGCTGCTGATGGGTCTCTCATGGAGGGACCACATCCGGCCGGTGCTGCAAGCGCTGCACTGGCTGCCTATAGCATACCGGATTCGTTTCAAAGTGCTGGTTCTTACCTTTAAAGCCCTGAATGGCCAGGGTCCAGCCTACCTGAGGGACCGCCTCTCCCCGTATGTTCCCCCAAGAGCGCTGCGATCGGGGAGCCTGGACCTCCCTTGAGGTTCCAGGCCCGCGGGATATCAAGCTTGCCCTAACCAAGGCCAGGGCTTTTTCGGTGGCGGCTCCTACCTGGTGGAATGAGCTCCCGGTGGAGATCCAGGCCCTGCGGGACCTGGTACAGTTCCGCAGGGCCTGCAAGACGGAGCTCTTCCGCCAGGCTTTCGAGTAGGAGCCGCCGCCACTATACCACCATCGTGGCTTGATTTGCCATCTACCTGGCTTTGGGCGGGGGCTGATGTTGCCCACAAGAGGAACATTACTCTGGCGTTCCTGCTTTTATACCATCGGCCGCCAGTGAGGGATATCGACCACCTTGAATTTTTAAAATGAACTGTAGAGCACCATTTTAGCTTGTATTTATTAATGTTTTATTGTAAGTTATGTTTTATTTTCGGCGTTGTTTGCCGCCCTGGGCCTGGGCCGAATGGGTAGGGCGGGATATAAATCCCAATTAAATAAATAAAATAAATAAAATCACAAAATATGCAGGAAATGACTGGCAAAATCATTTTCTGGCACATCTGATTGACAGTTCAGAAAGTGTAAAATGCTTTAGAGATCTCATATGGGGAAATCTGAGCACGTAGAACTGAACCCTATAGCTTCTTTTTTAAAAAACAAATCAAATACACTCAAATATGTAAGTTCCTTAGTACAAGCAAGTTCAGGTTTATTTGAAGTTACTGGGTCAGTGCTATAACACTCTTCTCCTTGGTATATTGGATGGAACTACGTATTATACATATTACATGGAGCTGCTGGTATTCTACTGTCAAGATATTTCCCTCTCCTTTCCCCAAAATGTCAGAATGTTTAGCCACATTCAGTCAGCATTTTGCATTCCCACACCCTGCTCCATAACAATCACTGCCACTGGTGGTTCAAGAAAGTGGATAGAAGGAAACATCATCATGCAGGTTTTTACAGGGGGAGAACTAAGTGTAAGGATGCCATCTTTAGAGGTAGTCCTGTGTTATTACACTGACTGTACCCTCTGGTGCTTTGCAAATGAAGGGAAAGGTTATTTTTCTTCTGTCACTTTTGTTTTGCGGTAGTAATGGTTGTGGCTAGTTTGTAATAATGGCAATTACAACCATAACCAAACAAACAAACAAAAAACCCACAGTCTCATGACTAGGGATAAGCACGGTCCAGAAAATGGCAGTCTGTTTATAGACCCCGGACCACAAACCTCCACGTTTAACAGACCGGGTTGTGGTCCATTTGGTCCATGATGCTGCATGGCTTACAAAGCCATTTAAATGCATTCCCTTTAAATGACTTTTGTAATGCCATGCAGCATGCGAGTGAAGGCCAAGCAGCAATTTCACCCACTTCTGATTCCCTTCTGGGTCAGTGAAGTTGCCACTCGACCTTCACTCACACACTGTGTGGCTTTGCAAAAGCCATTTAAGGGGAATGCATTCCCTGTAAATTGGTTTTGCAAGCCCCACCAACAGAGACCTTACGAGCCTCCTGGGAAGGTTGTGGACTTACGGGAGGTCCATGTCAGTGGGATGGCATGGACTGGACTCACAGACCATGAACTGGGAACCAGTCCATGGAAACATTAGGTCTGTGGTCCGGTCCATGCCCATCACTACTCATGGCACTTCAAAAAACGGGAAAATGTATGGTAAGAATAGACTATGCATATGATTATCTATCAATAGAGATGATGGATGAACAGCTAGACAGACAGACAGACAGATAGACAGATGATACATAGATATAGACTGAATAGAGAAAAATATGAATAATATGGTCAAAGGGCTCTGACATGCTATAGTCTCTAAAAAGTCTCAGTTTTTATGTAAAAACAACAACCATTCATAACAGCAGGAACAAGTGACAACACAATCTTCCTAAATATGCTAAGTTAATTTAACACCTGGATAGTAATCCATTGTCTCAATAGAGGCCTAATGAGATAGTGTCAAGCTATTTCAGATATGGCATGAACCTGTCCATGATAAGAATGACAACTTTGACAAATCAGTTTACTGAAGTGGGAGACAGGAATTGGGAGTTGAAATTCAGATGCACAGACCCACTCTGGATTCTGTCAAAGCCTGCGGAAGCTCATGCACTTTCAGTTAGTCTCAAAGATGCTGCTGGACCCTTAATAAGATTCATAGCTGATATTTATTTATAGGCATCCTTATATTTAACTGAGCTCCTATTTTCTTCACACAGTGGTATTTGCAGTCCTGTTTCTATTGCAACCATAGCCAGCAAAAGTCTGTATAGATTGAGTAATGCATTGGTACTGATGCAGAAAAACCCTTGTCAACCACCAAACAGGGGTGATACAGAGAAACTTCCATTGTACTGGCAAGCATCCATGGTAGCAGAAAGAAAGTGTCTGACACTTGCTCTCAGTGCCTCTTCCATGTAATGGAGGAGGAAGGAACTCCTATATCTTCCTCATGCACGGGCTCAATAGGACTTCACTACTAATGCATAGGGTTGCCAGCTGCCGCCCCCCCCCCCGCTGGTGTGAAGGAATCCCTCTCTCCTGCCTCTTGTTTTCCAGAGTGGTGGCAGGAGAAAAATAACCAAATGACTATAGAGCTAACAATGTGATGTCTGTTCTGGTGAAAACCTGGAAGTGATGCCAGTTCTCTCTAGGAATCACCAGAAACTCCATCATTTTGCCATAGAGTTTCTGGTGATTTCTGAACTGATATTCCCAGAAGTGACATCACATCCTGACTGATGGCCACCCCCATGTCCCCACCCCACGGCTCTCCCGCTACTCATGAATCTCTGCAGAGGTGTGATCCTGCTTCTCATGTAACTTCTAGCCAGATAGGGGCAGACTGGGAATCAAAAGTGGCCCTGGAAAAATCCTCCACAGTTGATTCAGGTTGAGAAACAGGGCCTAGCAGGTCATATGCCAAAGGGTGTGGCTGAACAGTTACAAGTGCATAGAATTGTAATATGCTAAATGATAGCAGAAATTGGAGGGGTGTTGCAATACCTTCTGTATGGTATCTAAGGTGGGATGCTTATCCCACACTGTCTCTAAGGAGTTCAAGACATCACACATGATTCTTACCACCCTCGAGTTATTCTCACAATAACCTTGTGAAGTAAGTTAGCCTGGCAGACAGATAGAGAGAGCACATACATGCAACTGGATCACGGTCACTCAGTAAACTATGTTCAAGTGGGAATTTGCTCCAGGCCTTCCACATCCTAGCCCAGCACTCTAACCACTGCATTACACTGGTTGTCAAACATTTTAGATGGGAACTTAAGAGAGAATGGTATATCTAAGGTCACCTAGTAAAGGTAAAGGTTCCCTTGCTTGAAAGCCAGTTGAGTCCGACTCTAGGGTTGCGGTGCTCATCTCCATTTCAAAGCCGAAGAGCCAGCGCTGTCCGAAGATGTTTCCGTGGTCATGTGGCTGGCATGACTAAACCCCAAGGTGCACGGAACGCTGTTACCTTTCCACTGAAGTGGTCCCTATTTATCTACTTGCAATTTCTTGCTTTTGAACTGCTAGGTTGGCAGGAGCTGGAACTAGAGATGGGAGCTCACTCCGTCATGCGGCACCCGGGTCTCGAACTGCTGTACTACTGACCTTCCACAGCCTGCAGTTCAGCGTCTTAACCACTTGAGCCACCGCAGCTCCTATGGTCACCTAGTGTGTCAAAATGAGACCTGGCTACCTTGCAAGACACCATGAGAAGCAAGAACAGGCTGTGCCACTTCTGCATAAAGCTCAAGCATAACCAAGATAAGCACAGTATCTGGTCACAGGACAAAGGATTGCTGATCCCATTTGAGTTTTGCATAGAAAACCGTTATAGACTGTACTACTTGCATTTCACAGCCTTTTCACCCAACTGTTTAAAATCAGGCTTTATGTCCCCAGATAGAATAATGCTTCTTTGGGAAGACTGGAAATGCCATAGCATTGTGACTGCAAACAACATAGGCATGTACAAAAATCCGGAGTCATGGATTGAAACAAATAACTGAAAATGCAAAAAGCCTGCTGGGTTTCAACTGGGGGTGTTACATTTTTAACAAGTTACCTGTGGCTAGAGGCCCTGGGAGACAGAATTACTAACAGTTAGATTTGAGTCCAGTAGCACTCTAGAGACCAGCAAGATTTTCAGTTCTATGCTTTTGAGGATCAAAGCCCCCTTTGACAAGCATAAGCAGGAGCAGAGATCTGAGTCTTTGTATTCCAGTCAGAAGGAAGCTTATGCCCCGAACACCTTGTTAGTCTCTAAGGTGCTACTGGACTTGGACTGAACTGTTCAACTGCAGACCGACACAGCTGCCCCCTGAAACTATCTTCATGGAAGAATTACCAACAGTATCCCTCTACTGGGTCAGAGTTTAGCTGCAGTAAGCACATATAGGTTTAGACTGCAAGATTACACAACATACAATTTGGATGCAACGATCCATTGGCGATGGAAGAGTGCCACGCGATGCTCGGCTGGTGACTCTCGTCCGATCCAGATTGCTTCCAGTAAGTATCTCATGGGAAGTCTTCCCTACAAGTTCACAACCATGCACAGAGCCACAAAACCTCCCAGAAGTCAGTTTGATCAACATCACACCCTGCCCTGGATCAATATTTGCTTCCAATTTAAAGAAAGATCAGAGTTTGAGGCCAGAGTTAGAAAGGGGACATGAAGAGAGATATAAAATATGAATGAAATCCTCTTTGACCGACATATCCCTTAGCTTGAGCCCCCTACACGAAAACCAAGTCACATTCACCCTCCCTAACCCAACTTTTCATACATTCCCTACTCTGTGTAGCAGAAAAATAGCTATAGTTCTCTTTCTGGAGCTCATGCTTTGTGGGGTCAGCAAAATAACAATAAAAGTAGTATGAGCATACACTTAGATGCCTTTGAATGACTAAACAGGTGCATCAAGGGCTATTAGCTGTGAAAACTAAGTGGAGTTTCCATATTTAGAGGCACTAAATCCTCATTATCACTACTCAGGTTAACAACAGCAGGAGACCTTGGCCTCCATGCCCTGTTTATAGGCCCTCCAAAGGCATCATTTTGGACACTGTGTGAAACTTTGCTGGTTCTAATGGACCATTGGTCTGATCCAGGATTAATATTCATTTTAAAACCCATCAGCCAGGCTGAAATTTTGGTTTGTTAGCAAAAGCCTAAGCATTCCAGCTGGTGCTTTTTTGTAGTCAAATAGTAGGGGGGCAGTTTGCAAGGAACAGCTCTGGGGAATGGGGTTGCCAGTCGTTGGCTGGCAGTAACTGGTGAGAGTGGGAGGGGGGAATGACGTTGTGCAATTTGTACAAACCTGGAAGTTACATCACTGCACCAGTGTGATGCTCTAGGATCCCCCCCCCAAAAAAAAAAGGTTTAACCACAGAGTTTTGTACGGATTCTAGAGCATCATACCAACATGGTGGTATCACTTCTAGGTTTGTGCAAAGTGATGTTGCACAATTGCTGTAACAATTCTTTCCCCAATTCCCCCCATCAGGAGGCAGTGGGGGACAACAGGCGAATGGCAGGTGTCCCACATGAAACCTGGTAAGCCTAGTGGGGAGAAAGAGGGTGCTCGGGTACTTCTCTCCCCACTGCTTATCCCCTGCAAACTGTCCCCAACTGTTTCATTCCCATACCAGCTGGTTTCCCAGACACGCCGGTTGTGTCAACAGGTGATAGTATCGGGGGAAGAGGTATGTGCAAGGAAAAGTAGCAAGTAGACCTCCCTCCCATGTGGCTTGGAAGTGGAGAGTGGCGTCCAGGGTTCTAACACAAGCATCAAATGTTTCATTCCAGACTTGGAAAACAAAACATTTTAAGCACACCACAGAACATTCACAGTCATGGGGCTTAAGTTCAAGGGCTCATATTAGGCATATTAGGCAAAAGAAACGTAAAAAGTGCATGTGATCCATTTGTCATAATATTTAACAGGTTACAGAGCTAGTTCCAAGTCAGATGCTTACATTCTAACCCTCCTTCCAGCAATCTCTTTCCAGTCACTCAGAGTGCGCCTATATATCTTAACGTTATGACTGTTTCTAAGGATTTGCTAGGATATGAGAAAACAAGCACAAAAAAATAGTCAGCCCTAGGATAATATTTTCCAGGCAGTTATATACAAGAAAATGAGAACACATAATGAAAAAATCCTTCGGAAGTATAACTCTCGTCTGGCTAACACAAAGCAATAAGGAAGGTACCAATTGGAGGGTGATTGTTTTAGGCTTGGGGGAGAGCTGGAATTCCAGTTATCTCTGTTATCTCAGCCATGACTGTCCATGTCTGATCCCTTCCAATGGGGCTGACCTTAAAGACAATTAGGAGACTTCAGTTAGCGAAAAATGCAGATTACTGACTGGTGTTGGTTATAGGTAACATATCTTGCAAGTATTAAGAAAGCTTCAGTGATTTCCTGTTTGCTTTCCAGCCCAATGTCAGGTGCTGATTAGTACCTTGGAAACCCAAACTTTTGAGACTGGATAGCATCCTTCTATTGTCCCCTGCTGTCAGTGCTGACATCTCCTGATGTTACACCTTGCTAACTCACAGTAACTTCAAGGGACTTAAAAGTACGTATCTTGGCTCAAGGTTGCTCTGCTACTCAATCAAAGAGCAAGTCATAAATCTGCTGCTAGTCATTCTGGAGCCTCTGAACATGGTCAGCCATCAGCTATGAGAGCTGGACCAAAAATGTGTGGTAGAAAGTGCTCTCAAGTTGCAGCAGACTTATGGTGACCTCTTAGGGTTTTCAAGGAAAGAGGCAAACAGAGATGGGCCCTGTTCATACGAGGCATTTTGGGCCGGGAGGGGGATGGAACGGGGGTGGAGTAAATGGGCACGATCCCACGGCAACATCTGGGAATCGTTGCCTGCCCGTCCCTGTTGCGTCCCAAACGCCGATACCGCGCAGCAAAAAAACACCACCTACCTAGGCGGTTGTATCCCTTGAAGCGGCTCAAGGCGGGCCGTGGGATCGGCCGGCGCATCCTTGCACCGCCACATCTTGGCCCCCAGCTGTACTGCCTATGCTCGAGCATGCGCAGTTCGGCAGCCTCCCCCTCCCATCGGACTCTTGGTCCCTGGCATCTGATCGTGCCGGGGAGCGATGTGCCATGGCTGAGGGGATCCGTGGGATCCCGCCGCGGCATCTCAAGTTCGGTGCGGCTCTGATTAGCCGCGTTTCAGCCGTCCCGTGTGGCAGGGAGCATGGTTTGCCACTGCCTACCTCTGCACAGCCACCCTGGACTTCCTTGGTGGTCTCCCATCCATGTATTAACCAGGGTGGGCCCTGTTTAGCTTCAGAGATCTGATGGGATCAGAGTAGTTTAGGCCATCCAGGTCAGGGCAATGCATTTTACAATCTCCACTAATGCTATTTTGCTGAGAAAAGGCTGACATGTCTTTCCAAAATAACAATGAACTGCAACAATGGGTGAAGTGTATCCTTTTATGGATCACAGGATAGAAGCAGCATCTTGATAGCAGTAGCTATCGCAGGCCTTTACTGTGGCTAGTGGGGCAGTTGAGTTTACGGTCTTTTTTTTAGCTTTTGTGAGCCTTCTTTGGACAGAAAAAATCAGTCTAAATATTGTTACAACACAAACACAAGATAATAGCTTTGTACTCTTCATTGATTTTACTTGAATTACTACCACTGACCAGCACTATGCTCATAATTACTAATCTGGATTGCAGTCTCTTTTTCAGCCTTTTTAACAGGTGGAAAGGTATCCATCCTTTTAACACCCTGATTGTACAATGTGATGGTTTATGGAAAATCATTTGTTGTAAGTACATGGCCTAAGAGCCCCTCTCCCAGCGTTAAATGATTCTAAAATGAATCTGAAATAATGTGATTTTTCAGAGACACTATTCCTGTAAAGTAGTTGGAAAGGGTGCTGAAGAGAAATCCTGTAAATTATTTAAGAAGTTATGCAATGCAGATAAGAACACAGGCTATTTCTCTCCTGATGTTCAGATGTCAAAAGGCACGATTATATTGAAACCAGCAGCCACTTTAGGAGAATTATATATTGATGAGATTTGAAATAGGAA
Organism: Gekko japonicus; assembly: GCF_001447785.1. Taxonomy (NCBI): domain Eukaryota; kingdom Metazoa; phylum Chordata; class Lepidosauria; order Squamata; family Gekkonidae; genus Gekko; species Gekko japonicus. Next base: position 83,795 of record NW_015174940.1, read on the forward strand.
AACAGGCCCTCTTACTTCTGAATGCATGATGGATCAGGGATGGAAATGGTAATTGATCAAAAAAGGTCTTTGGAGACGGGATGCCTTAGATGTCATTTACATAAAGACGAAAAATCTGCGGCTTTTCTCCGAAGTGCTTCTGGCACCTTAAAAGAGAAAAGTTCTGATAAATCGCAAGTTTATTTGATCTTATGAAGATCCTCAAGATAGGAAGGAGGCTGGATGGTGAAAGAAGAGCTTAAGAAGATTCCCACTGGGTTAGTTCAATGGTTTATCTAATTCACCATCCTTTTTCCAATTGAGTGAGAGGAAACCCACAAGCAAGGTATGAAGGTAGCAGCCCTCTCCTGTCTAGAGAGGTTCTACTTGGCTGTTGCTGCTAATAGTTTCTGACAGACCTATTCTCCATGAAGTCACTTTTTAAATCTAAACTAGATGCCATTGCCACATTATCCAGCCATGAATGCCATGAGTTAATTATGTGAAGATTTTGTCTGTAAAGTTCTCATTGTGAACACTGACTACTGTAGTATGCAAACCGTTTCAATGATTAGATTGTATGACTAGCTCAGATTTGGACAATCACAAAGCAAATAAAATACATCTACAGAAAATAAAAACTTGTGTAAGATATTACACAGTTCTAATGTGTGTATATAAAAACCATATAAGTTGTCCTAAATAATGTTGTACATTTAAAATGCTTTAGGAATTAATATTACTCTCTTTTAGGAGTCAGGCCAAAGTCTTTCTTTTAAACTAGGCTCTTAACCAAAGGGTTTTTATCTTTTTAGCTCTCTTTCGCTCTTGCTTCTAGCCTGAGGACTGTTTTATGGATCTTTGTTGACAGCTCAATGGTTGTTTAATACTGTTTTTATGATCATGGGTTGTATTTTAATGTTGTTAACTGATGTCATTTTTATGCTTTTATTATATTATTTTTACTTATGAGCTGCCTCAAGCAGGTCTCTGGAGAGGCAGCCGCAGCATATAAACATTCTAAATCAATCAATAAAAATATGCTAAATGCTCAGAGTTGTCCGTGTAAATTTCAGTGGTCATATCAGAGCTCTTCTGATTTGTTTTTAAATTCCTTAGATGTTTTTGTCCAAGCAAGAATTTTCATATTCATAAATGCCACTCGATCTCACAAAACCCCAGTACTCCTATTACCTTAGAGGTACAGTAGCATGACAGAACTGCTCCTCCCGAGGCTGTGAATTAACAAAAGAAGCCCTGAGCCAAGTGGGAGGAGCTTCTTTCCACATTGGCATAGCCCTGCTGTGGCCCCCCACAACCCTCCTTCTGCTTGCCAGGCACTGCATAGCAAGCCTGTTTGGCTCCTCCTACCTAATCAATGACTTCTCACTTTACTACATTGATATAGGAGTCATTTTACACTTTAAGCAGAATGAAACGGGAGACTGAAGAGGAGGAGGAGGAGATTGGATTTATACCCCACCCTTCACTCGGAGTCTCAGAGCGGTTTACAAACTCCTTCCCCTTCCCCTCCCCACAACAGACACCCTGTGAGGTAGGTGGGGCTGAGAGAGCTCTGACAGAAACTGCCCTTTCAAGGACAGCTCTTGTCAGAACTATGGCTTGCCCAAGGTCATCCAGCAGCTACAAGTGGAGGAGTGGGGAATCAAACCCAGTTCTTCCAAATTAGAGTCTGTGCACTTAACTACTACACCAAACTGGCTGTATCATAGCAGAATTTTGGACTTTTACCATGACACAATGATGTTTGGGTATGCTTTCGTTTTTAAAATTCATATAATTGATAGAAAAAGCAGAAATGTTCTCTTTTATGTGGGTGAGTGAACTGACAAGCTCCTGAAATCTATCCTCTCATTCCATGATATGTAAAATAGCTTAGAGGTGGAATTTTAATTCAGGAGGTAGGTAGACCGCACAGACTGTATCAGGCAACCACTGTGAATAATCCAGATTAGCGCAATGCACCCCAGACACAACATAAGTCAGGAGTAGTAATGGCTGTGGCTAGCTTGTAATAATGGCAATTACAACCAGACACAACAAGTAAAAGGTCACATATTGAGAATTTAACACAAACAAAAAGTTAAATGAGGTCCGCCCCCCATATAAGTGCTTGAATCTCACCTCTGGAGTAGCTCTTTCTGATGTCCTTTCTAGGTGTGGGAGGTGCAATGAGATGTCTCCTTCCTCTACAATGGAGATAATTTGGGTCAGAGGGGAGAAACACCGGATGCAGTTGCTTTTTGGTGTAGCAAATCCCTGAAACTGGAGCAAGGAGAAGGAACTGCATTTTGGAGTTCTCATTAAGAGGTTTCTTACATTACTTTGGCAGCACTGGAAGAAGCTACACTGCAGGGAATTCCATCACAAAGAAATGACTGAAAATACTTTAAGGATGGACATGGTAGGGTGGCCAACTCTGTGCTGAGAAATCCCTGGAGATTTGCAGGTGGAGCGTGGGGAGGGAAGGGTTTGGAGAGGGAAGGGACCTCAGCCAGGGTATAATGCTGTAGAGTCCTCCTGCCAAAGGAGCCATTTTCTCCTGAGGAACTGATCTCTGTCATCTAGAGATCCGTTGTAATTCCAGTTTTCTGAGCCCCACTGCAGGTGGACTCTACAGGACACTGGTAGAGAATTCCAGTTCTCTGAGCCCCACCTGGAGTCTGGCCACTGCAGGACACTGGTAGAAAAGAACTATTAACCCCACTCTCAGCCCTCAGTCATGTCTGAATATGGCAGGCACATAAGCTCAGAAGTAGCCATCTCCACACTTGTGATAAAATATAAAAAAGATACCCTACAACTGAATCACAATCCCAACCCCCAGTTTTCTCTCTCCTTTTAACATTTCCCTGTTAGCTCTGTCACCTTTGAACACTTGTTGTTTCTATATGTTACCCCTGGTCTATCCTATCCTCTTATCCTAGATATGCACAGCTGCAAGGATCTCCCTGTGCTGGAGAGCCCTTGGTGTTCCACTGTCCCATACTCGAAGGCAACACTGCTTCAGGCCAAAGTGCAGCCCCTTAACATGTGTTCCTGTAAAGACCCTTATTTCACAGCTGTCTAGCATCTTGCAACTTCCTCCACCTGTATGAGGGGAAGTTTACAATTTAAAACAAACTTGGTTCCTCAAAAGCATAAAGGGCTGTGTGGGTCCCCTCAGTTGGTAGAAAAAGTTTGTCACAGCAGCTAATGCCAGAATACCAACAACTTGTCGGATAACTGCCCCCATGTGGAACCACCCTTAAATCTCCACCAGCTCTAGCAAAGACCTCTGATCCAAGTCCTTTCCACATTTGCCTGCCACTCCGCATTTTCTCAGTGTTCGAGTCAAGGCAATTTAAGTTTACAGCAAAACAGCATCCAAATAACCCGGGGCAACAGCAGTCTGAAACCTGGCTGACCACTGAAGGGAGGTAATGTAGTGCAGAATGGGGGGCGGGGGACCAGAATAAAAAGAAGGTTGAACTCGATTTTAGTGCAAAATGGGGGGGGGACCCTGGATTTAAAAGAAGGTTGAGTTTGATTTTAGTGCAGAATTGCTTGGAAGACACTGCTGTGAACATGGATTAAAAGGAGAGTGCAGAAAGGGCCAGTGTCAGCACTGCCTTCCACCCTCTTTGCATGGTTTCACACCTCACTCCACAGCCTTCAACAGACTAATACAGGACAGAGAAAGGGAAACGTGTTTTCTTGAGTAGAGCTCACTAGTCTACTTCTATTTAATAATGTGCCTCTGCAAATAAACATGCACACACATCTAAAATCCCTTTACTCCAGTTTGGAAAGGAATGAAATACCTAGCAACCAAGTGTCCTTCGTACAATAGCTGTTAGGACTGAATGTCATGACATACATATTTGTAGCAAACAACAGCACTAAGAACTCCCTCTGTGCTTTCTAGTGCTATTTCAACGAAGATGTAAAAAAAGAATACTCTAAAGTGAGCCTTGCTGAATTGTCCATGTGCATCCCCAGATGAAGAATTCAGAAGTCCAAAAATGCCCAGAGGCTCAATGAAACCAGGAACTATAATCTGACTCACTCTAAGATCTCCCAAGGAATTAAGAGCTGGAACATTCTTCCCGAGTAACAGGCCCATTTTCATCTACAGAGAAAAGGGGGAATCTGTTCATACATTCCATGTACTTTTTGGCTCTCGGAACACAGCTTCCGTGTAAGCTATTTTTATTAACGCACACAGCAGTGGGGAAACAAGTGGTCCTTGATGAGACCACATAGAAAGTATTTGCTTTGAAACAGAACACTGATTGCTTTCATTCTTGTCTAACACAAAGAAAAACAGCTACATTTGGGGAAGAGGAAGGATGGAGTGAGATGGGGAAAAGATACTTGACCAGTCCAGAAGTAATTTATTTTTAACTATGTTGTCAGAATGGAAAGGCTTTAAATATAAACTTCTGTTGTTAAGGTCTCCATTGGGCAGAGTTGTTCCCCTGTGCATGGTGAAGAGGCCAGATGAAGACTTCAGAAATAAAGGATGCTTTGGGATAAAAAGCTAATTTTTTTCCTATGAAGTGGGAGAAATTTAGAGTTGATGGGTAAGCAGGAGTGCTGAACTCCTTTCCTGTCTGTGCTTTTTTTGCTGAAACATTACCACTGCCAGTCATTTTCTTCCAGCAGGGGATGACGCTTGTCAATGGGGAGAAAAGGCAGAGCAGTACGGTTGCCAGACCCCCAGTCCAGTCAGGGCATCCCCTGGTTTTTGGGGTTCCAATCTGCCAACAGCTAGCTGGCCAGTGGGAGAAGTCCCACCCCTGAACAAGGATGTCGCCATGCAAAGTCCCTGTCATGATGACATCACACGGAAGTGATGTCATCACATTGCCTATGTTGGGGGTGATGTTCTAGTTTTGAGGCAAACTCTATGGTTTTGAGGTGTGCCAGAAGATCCTGAGCTGGTGGAAGACTGCACTGGCTGGTGGAGGCTTTATGCTGAGAGTTGGTGCTGAGAGTGGTGAACAGAGATGAGTGAATCCAAATGGGAGAGTTTAGAGGAAGGTGTTCTGAACTGGTTGCTAGGCAGTGATTCACCAGGTTCAGTGGAAGACACCATTCCTGACTCATCGGCTGACAGCAGTTTGTCTGAGATTGAGGCCGACGGGAGACCTGCGGCGGTAATTCCAGCGGTTCCTGCAACGGAAGGTGATAGCGCCATGGCGCAGTCAAATTTAGCCCTCATTGACAAACTTACAGACTCTAATTACTCCTCATGGAGTTTTAAAATAGAGTGGTTCCTGAAGAGGGAGGCCCTTTTGGCGTTTTGTGCACAACCCTCCTGCAAGTATGTAAGCTATCAGCTTGATAAGCTGGGTGGGGGACTTAGTTCTCTCCAACTAAGGTATGTTATGCTGTAAGACAGTCTGTATTTCTCTGTGTAAATATTCACCATTATCTCTAAGTAAACTTTGTGCACCTTCATCACCAGTTGGTCTCCAGCTTCTTCTTTACTGCACCCAATAGGCCCTGCCAGTAGCCAGGTAGGACCTACCAACCCTATAAAGCAGAAGCAGCTTATGGAGGGAAAGGGGGAGACTTCAGGTCCCCATCCAGGCTATCCATGCTGTATTTTAATTCTTTCCCCCCCATCCCCACTTTTTAGTTGCCCAGTTCTGATGCAAGGATCTGCTGCTGTCACATCTAGCTTTGCCTGAAATGATCTGTGGTATTTTATGGAACTAGATGCCTGTTCACATGACTGTTATGTATCTGGCGACACACAACTGATTGGCTGTGTGCATGTTTTTGAAACTCTTTGTGAATACCAAGCATCTCCAGAAGGGCTTGACAAGGCTGTATGCCTGCAACAGAACAGCACTGACTCCAGATGGAAACTTTTATCTATGCCAGTAATGTCCAAATTGAGTTCCAAGGAACTCTGGGGTTCCTGACAAGCTTTTGACAGCTCCCCTAAGAGAAGACATGTAATGGAAAGAGAGATTGCCCCCCCCCCCGATCAATCTTCCCCTACATTATGCAGCCACAGAGGAGTATCGGGTGTGTTCCAGGGAATGTGTTCTTAATATTCTAGGGGGATATGACAGTAAACATGCCTGCCCACTGTGCCCAGTATCCTTCATAAACCGAGAGTGGGGGCTAGACCATTCTCCCAAGTTAGTGCAACAAGAAGAAATTATATATGGCAGACGTAATAGATAGGCCAGTGAAGGCAGAAAATGTTTGTTGAGGGAAGGAAGTTTGAAAGCCATTATATATACTAGATGACAGTGTGCCTCTTCTGCATTCTGATTAATAAAAGACATAATAATTATTTCACAGCATAGGGGAAACGGTTATCTCTGCAGGGTATAGCAATATTTAACACGTCACTGGCCCACAGAGCAAGAAAATTAAAACAGGGTGCATATGTGGTATGTGGCTTCCTAAGAGGGACAGAAGGAGGAGGAGGAGGAGGAGGAGGAGGAGGAGGAAATTGGATTTATCCTTCACTCGGACTCTCAGAGCAGATTTATACTTCACTCAGACTCTTCACTCAGACTCTCAGAGCAGTTTACAATCTCCCTTCCCCTCCCCACAGCAGACACCCTGTAAGGTAGGTGGGGCTGAGAGAGCTCTTTTGAGAATTGCTCTTGAAAGAACAGCTCTGAGAGAGCCATGACTGACCCAGGGTCACACTAGTAGCTGTGTGTGGAGGGACAGGGAATCAAACCCGGTTCTCCCAGATTAGAGTCCGTGCTCCTAACCACTACACCAAACTGGCTGTCCAGAAGCAACTGCATAAGTGCCTGTCCACAAGCATATCAATGGTGTGGAGATCCACGATCAGGCAGGACAGATTGACATTAGAGTTACCAGTATACATTTCAGGCGGTAGGTGCCTGGCTGGACTGAAGAACAATGTGATTGGGCAGGCAATTGTCACTATGGCTGCTGGAGGCAAAGAGAGGCAGGGAGAATGGCTGAAGAGCAGCTGCACCAGGGGTGGTTGTTGTGCTGTCACTACCTAGGGCTGCTGGCCTAGCTGGGGGATAATGGGGCCAGGTAAGGACAAGTCATGGGTGGCACCTCTTGCAGTCCTGGTTCATCCTCACTCAGCCCCAGTCTTCCACAGGCAGTTTTGCCGCTGCCTCTTTTACCCTCTGCTTCGGCCACACTGCTTACTTCCCTGGGCTGGCTGTAACTCATCCTCACCTGCCTGGCTCCCATTACCCTCCAGCTGGCACCACAGCAGCAAAGACAGGTGCCAGCATGCCCAGCTTTGCCCTTGCTATCTGGCTGAGTGTATAGTCCAGTGAATACATCTGAGAGTGCAGGAACACAATATTTGCACTGCCAGACCTGAACACTGGTTTAGCAAGGGGCAGTGCTAGTAGCCGGCAAAGCTGGGTAGGTGCCTCATCCCAAATGAAATTCCTAATCTGCCTTCTCTGCCTGAGCTGGAAAAAAGTCAGTATGTTTTCAAATCGAGCGGGGGCTGGAATATATGAGCCTCACTGATCTTGGCAGGACCGGCTGAGCCCTAGAGACAGTAGGCTCTTTCCTTCCTTATACCCGTCTTACAATAACACAGAGAAAATAAGTCCCTTGCCTACCCAGTTTTACTGTTCTTTAATTCTAAGCATTTTAAAAAGTAAACTATTTTACAAAACTTTAAAAGCAGCCTTAGGAACCAATATTAGCAGAAGGGAAAGATACAAATTCTCTAAACATATGAAGGGGGAAAGGAAGTTAGACTTTTCATGCCAGTTTGGTGTAGTGGTTAAGTGCGCAGACTCTAATCTGGGAGAACCGGGTTTGATTCCCCACTCCTCCACTTGCACCTGCTGGATGACCTTGGGCAAGCCATAACTCTGGCACAGCTGTTCTTGAAAAAGAGCAGTTTCTGTCAAGAGCTCTCTCAGCCCCACCTACCTCACAGGGTGTCTGTTGTGGGGAGGGGAAGGGAAAGGAGTTTGTAAGTCTCTCTGAGACTCCTTTGGGTAGTGAAGGGCGGGGTATAAATCCAATCTCCTCCTCCTCCTCCTCCTCATCTAGGGGATACTGGCTGCATCTGTAGGAAAGAGGAGCAAAACTCAAATTTATACAAAAAAGGAAGAAAAGGAAAATGCAAAGCGCCACAGTATACCTTCAAGAGTTACAATAGAACCTAAGCAGATTTACAACTTTCTAAGCCTATTGAGCTCAATGAACTGAGAAGGGTGTAACTCCGCTTAGGATTCCACTGTAAGAAATGTATTGCTATGTAACTTTTCATGTACAAAGGAAAAAGTTTGCAACTAGAGGGGCCAAAAGGCCATGAAATGCAAGTGGAAGCCCTGTCCATCATGTTTCTTCATAGAACTCAAATGTATACAAGATGAGAACAGAGTGACCCAATCATAACAGCAGTTACAGGAAGTAATATTCTCTTTCTCCCTATGCTAACTTGACACAAAAGAGGGGCAATTACTTCCTGGAGTGGAAAAGACATCCCTAGACTTGAATGAGTCTTTGTTCAATAGAATCAATTTTGTCAACAGATTCTATTCCAGCAGTTTTATGCCGGAGCTTCTCTTTGAATCTTTGTTTCCTTGAAGTATGGTGACTTTAAGGGCAGCACCAGAACACTCTGGGAGACTGAAAATGTTCTTCCATTGGCTTTCGAATTTTGACATTTTTTTAATGTCAGGTTTGTAACTCTTCTGTTTTCTGTGCATCTACCAAGGTGGGCTCTCGTCCGTGAAAGTTTATTCCTCAGTTAATTCAATAGTCTTTATAATATTACAGGATTCTTAGTTGCCGGTTCTACAGCCGATGCAAACGATCTGTAGAATTCAACACACATAAAATACCCTTAAAAAGTAAATTCTAAGACTGAAGGGTTCTGTTTCTAAGAATGACATATCTGAAGCCATCTTGGACAATCCCATTCTATACAATTAAAAACCAAGTCCATATAAAAACATTTGGTCTGGTAAAAATACACAATTATTGTGCAGAAGGAAACGAGCAACTCATTGAGCAAAACTGAAGACAGATTCATCAGGTGGCTGGGGCACAATATGAAACTCCACATTTTACACTTAAAAGTGTACGGGAAATGCGCCTTTGTGGTTGCCAGATAGTTTGAAGTGTTGTGGAATTAAAGCTACCAGCAACACTTTTGCTGTAATGAACAGCTGCTAGGATTCAATCAGCAATATTTTGCATAACAACAGAAAGCGTTTGCCACTGGCCTTGTGGGAGGAATAACAGTCTAATAATTGAAATGAACTACACACTACAGTAGCCAGTTTCCACAATGAGAAAGATTATGCAAAACAGAATGGTTCATACAAACAGAAAATCATAGCATTTTGTTGTCATGCAAAATGGAAATTCTGTTCATCGGCTTGGTAATAAAATTGAATCATCCAGATGATATCCTGCTTTTGCAGTGTGTAACTTTGAAATAATTGGACCAAATGGAATACTTCACACCGTCAGATTTTACCAAGTGATTTGGAAATGTGGCTGGCCACTGCACAGAGCACATATTGCAAAGGGACCAGGCCGGAGGCTGAAGTAACCTCCTGCATTTCTAAACATGCATGTCCAGTTACAGCCCTTGTTGCATTTCTGCTAATTTAGACACTGAACCTGTTTGTTCTAGAACTGCTCTTTGTGAGTTTCCCCTATGTAGCCATGAAGGTTAAACGTCCTATAAAGCATAGAGCTGAACATCTGCACTGACAGCTGTGTACATATTTAGATTAAAACCCAGCAAGAAGAGGATAGGGAGGTTAGAGTGACGTGTTTCAAAAGGCACATTGTTACACTTGCTTGTGAGTAAATTTTCTCACCAGCACACATGGTAATTTGTTACTTGAACGAAAGGGAAATGTCCCTTATAATGACTTAAGCTGTTTTACTTCCAGAGGTTGGACCAGACAGACTCTGCTGTTAGGGTCAAACAGAGGGCCCAGGCAGAGACAGGTCATGTGTGCTTAAGATGGCGTTTATTAAAGATTCCTAAGGTGCTATAGGCAAGGTGACAGTTCCAAAGACAACAAAAAACACTCCGTCAGTTTGGTGTAGTGGTTAGGAGCGCAGACTCTTATCTTGGAGAACCAGGTTTGATACCCCATTCCTCCACATGCAGCTGCTGGTGTGACCTTGGGTCAGTCACAATTTCTTTCAGAGCTGTTCTCTCACGAGCAGTTCTCGAAAGAGCTCTCTCAGCCTGACCTACCTCACAGGGTGTCTGTCTGTTGTGGGGAGGGGAAGGGAAAGGAGATTGTAAGCTGCTCTGAGACTCCTTCAGGTAGTGAAGGGCAGGGTATAAATCCAATCTCTTCTTCTCTTCTTCTTCAGCTCTCTGGAGACTCCTAACAGAGACAAATGAGATCTGGGACCATGTGCTGAGGAGTCCCTGTGTAGACCCAGACCCATCTGTGAAGTATAATGGTCTAAAGGAGGTGCAAGAATTTTATACAGGTTCATAGCTATGTGCCAAGTACAAAACAAACAGGGAGTCAGGCACCTATCTATGAGAGGTGTCTCACTCAGGCAATCTGCATGTTTATACTACTGCTTATCTGAGCTCAGTTATGGTGCAGCTAGCTGGGAATTGGCCTTGGCAGGCCACAGCCAGCCTGTCACAGAGTGAAAGAGGATAAACAAAGCGAAAATATGACATCAGTGAAGATTCACTACTGTCTCCTCACCACACAATGGTCCTGTGTGTATGTACATCCACTATAGGGGCATACAAACTATAATCTGGCATAAAGAAGACAAGAAAGGGAGGTGAAGGCAGGGTTAAATAGGGGGATATGATATATTCATTGCACTGCATTGCATTGCATTGCATTGTAACTACATATGCTGAGGCTTACGTTTCAACAGGAAAGAGGGATCAACAACTTGCTGCAAAGACTTCACAAAAATTGGTGAGTTTTGAGGAGAGATTTAAAGGAAGTTAGAGAACTGAAAACACAGAGATATTATGAGAGGGAGTTTCAGGCAAAAAATACAGGAAGGGAGACAGAATACTTTGAGGGAACAGGATACGTCGGTATGATTGAGAGTGGTAGAATTGGAACAACATGTTGGAAGACAAATGCAGAGAATGGAGGCAATTTCAAATTTATCACTGCAAAATGAAACAGTCTTGAGAAGAGGGCAAGAGGAGGAAAGGCAGTAGGAAAGATCTTAACAGGGCATCAAAGGTAGAAAATAGTTTTTGAGGAGTCCAAGAGCAGATGTGAATCAGGGAGCTGGCAAATATAGTGGCCGTCATATGGTCCCTTATCTCTCCATCTTTTACGTCTAGCAGCAACCGATAAGTGGATCAGTAAAAATTCACAAAGCTAATGGGATGGATTTCCTGAGGGCTCAATGCTACTCCACTGGATTTGTCCTAGTACAATTTCTCTCCTACCCTACTCATTGGGGCTCTCTACAGAATTTTAAAAGGTTCAAGGGATAGAACCTGGGTCTGGGGATAAACCTACCTGAGCCTGCATTGATAACTGAAGGAAAATGTGGAAAACTGACAAGACAGTTTACTGTTAAAAGCAAACAGGAACAAAGAAACACACAACTGAGGTAAATACTAGTGATCAACCAGGAGTTGTGGGATGTTGGGTTTCAAACAGTATATGCCCAAGGAAAAGCTTCTCTCACACAGATTTATAACATACAAATATAGCCCTGCTGCTACTTTCATACTAGACCAGACAAATCTGGTTGGAATTCTGTAACACCTTAATACACTCAGTCCCCAGACAGGGGAACTTAAAAGAAAATCGTATTTTACCTGTCATCTTTAATTCACACTCCTGTAATCTGACATTTCTTCCCTCTCACTCACACCTTCCATCCTCTAACTCTCTCAAAACCTGACTAAACCTCCCCCTGTCAGATCTTAACCTTTCTCAATACACGCTCCTATTGGTTGTTTGACAGTACTGCTCTCATTGATTCCTGTGTTGTTCTACCTGTCACAGTGATTAAACCACATTAAGCATTTCCTGTCACTAGACACTGAGAGGAACAGAGACATAGGAGGAGTCACAGACCTGCCACTTTCAGCAGAAGCCACAGGTATGCTGCTAATACCTCATCCTAGCCAATGTAGGAGCTTTTGAGGGTCCCTTGTCATACCTAGAGTCAACTTGTGTTCTTCTCAGCCCCCCTCAGTCCATCAATGGCAACTAGTCATGCCACAATGACTGAAAGGAGCCTCCATATACAAAGGCAGCAGGCCCTTGAATACCACTGCAGGGAGGTATTCAACAGGGGAGGGCCTCAGCCTCTATGCCCTGTTTGTTTGGCTCTCCAGGGTAATCGGTTGGCCACTGAGTGAAACAGGCTGCTGGACTAAATAGATCAGGCATTTGATTCAGCCGGCTGTTTTAGACTGTGATAACAGCAGCACGGAAGAGCACAGAGTCGGTCTAGCTAGATTTATTGATTCCTGTGCTTCATTTATTGTCAGCCTCCCTCCCAGAGACTTGAGAGGGAGATTAAACATTTTTAAGCCACAAATAAATACAATAAAATTATTTACAAACTTTCAACAAACAAACTGAAAACGTCAAGTGCACCAAAGAATCCCTCCATCAAAGAGTGCAGAACGTTTTCCTGTCTCAGAAAAAAACAACTCATATAGGATGAAAAACCAGGGTTCTCTCATTTTTTTAAATTACTATGGTCCAAGACCAGCAAGAATAGTACAAAAATGGTAGATAAAATGTATAAATATATAAAACAATATGTTACACTAAAAACAATTCACAATCACAGAATTAATTTCAGTGTTGAAAATACAAAGTCACAAGAGGGGGACCCGCGATACTCACGGGGGGAGAAGAGCTCCATCTCCTCCTTCCCCCCCCCCGCTCAATCTCCCCGGGGCGGTGGGGGCGAGGCCGGTTTCCTCCCCCACCCGGCTCCGACCTGGCCGGGCTCCGCGGCGGCGGCGAGGCCGGTCCTCCC
>NW_015174940.1:97034-120630 GCF_001447785.1 Gekko japonicus
GATTTAGCGATCCGCACTCACGGGGGCAACTTGGCTATTAGTATATAGATAGTTCTCATAAATAACAGAATTGGGGGCGTCTCTCTATATATCCGTTATAAATCTCCTACATGTCAATGCCAACCAACCATACTTAGCAACCTTGTACCAGATTTCTCTCAGCTGATTCTCTCTCTTGAATTTTTCAGTAGTCAAGGGGGTAAAAAAATTAATCCCAGTCTCCAAAGCTTACTCTTTGCTTCCTAGTATTTTGGCAAAGCAGCAGCTGCTTGGAGGAAAAGTCCCATTCTTGACTATACAGAAGGAAGGAAAGAAATACAAGGTTCTTCCACAGCTTGGCTATTCCAGATGCGTTGCCCAGGACACTAAAACACTTATAGACAGGGTGGGACTTTTTAAAAAGGAATAACACAAACACTATGCTAGAAAATATGTTTCCCCCTTAATAGTAATTAACCAAAGTAGGAACTAAAAAGCTCCACAAGTGCTGCATCGGGGAAAGCAGTTTGTGGGAACACAAACCCAGTACTGCAACCCAAGGCAGCATCCACTTGACATAGTACAGTAAAATTTGCATAGCAAAAGCTAAATCTCTCTGTTATTTATTTATTTATTTAGAGAATGTATATGCCATGGCCAAGTCCTGTTCATTGCATAACTCCAGTTTCTTGCTGGTATCATTTATAGGTTCCTGCAGCAAGTAATAGAGATTTAGGCCATGGTCAGACATGCCTTTAGATCCGACTCAGCTGTGAATACCTGATGGATCTAAAGGGCACAATCAGACAGCAACATCTGGGAATGGTCCCGCAGCTGTCAGCACCCTGTGCTGCCCAGCCACGGAAGTGGAGTTAAAAGACACCGGGGAACATCCAGTCCTAATGTTTGCCAATGGACTACGGACAGACTTTTCCCTATCAGATCACTCAAGCATGCACTCAAGCTGTCGGGATGGTCTGCCCATTCCATCCCGACTCAGTGTCTCCCCCCCTTGCTTAGCAGTATGCGCATAACTGCATACTCCATGGGGAACTCTCAGTTTGGAGATGTGAGTCCTCATTTATGCGCATGGGAAACAAAAAGGCAAAGAAACCCCACTCGGCTGAATGTGCCATCTGATTGGGCAGTGACGGGCTGAGCCTGCAGCTACAAAGGATGTGTGATTGTGCAATGCCGTGTCAATTTCAACTGGGGGAAATAGGCTCCCTTCCCCTCCGCACCAAATGGCACCTTTGACCACAGCCATAGACTGTTCTTCTTTGCAGTTACAGTGTGGTTGGTGATAGTAACGAATTGCCCACAACAACAGGTTACAATGCTCTTTAACTAAAATGTTTCATTATTTTGAAACATGGCCAGAAACAAAAGAGCAGTTCAGGAAAGTGATAAGGTTTTTCCATGGAGTTTCATCAAGACTGAACCTTGGGCCTCTCCTAATGGATTGCATCACACCATAACTGCCCTTCCTATGTTTCAGCAACTGCTTTGTTGCAAGTTGAAACAGACGACAGTCTTCTGCATGGCAGCTGCTGACATAGTGTAGTGATTTAAGAGGGTGATCTGAAAATGTAAGCCACTTCCTTTGTGCTTTAAAACTGCAAGGAATCATACGTTTACAAAATAAATAAAATCCTAGGTCTTCTCAGCTACCAAAACACTAGGAAGTATTGGGCAAGCATTTTTCCCCCTTCAGCATATATTGTGCAATATAAGGATAATAATACTTATAATATCTATAATAATATCTATCCATCTGTCACATTTTTTCACACTACTTCTCCAGTGCAGTTTACATAGTTCTCTCGTCCTCCATTTTCACCTGGGAAACAGGCTAGGTAGAGAGTGAGTAGTCCAAGGTCATCTAGTAAACTTCATGTCACAGTGGAGATTTGAACTCAAGTCTCCCAGATTCTAATCCATCTCTCTAACCACTATGCAAAACTGGATCAGTGGGTGACCTTGGGCAATTCACTCTCCACTGTTTTGAGTATTCATTTATTTACATCTTTCTCCTTCCCCTCACAACAATCCTGTGAGGTAGGTTAGACTATTCCAAAAAGATGTTCTAAAAATGCTACGTGTTACTATTTTAAAATCCTATTGCTTAATCATCTGTGGCTTCTGACAACATAATAAGAACAAATTAGCTGAGCAGAAATAGAGAAACTCCTAAGAAATAATCACATCCCATCTGAAAGGCAAGAGGTGGAGTATGTCTCCTTGTCATTCCTAAATAGTGCCCTTGCTTCTATATTCTTAACAAAATTCATATCATTTTAAAAGAAGTATGTTGGCAGGGAGGGAAGTGATCCCTCCAGGTATCTCCAAGCAAAAATAGTGCCAAAACAGAGTATGAACATGTGACACTAAATACTAGTTTGAATAATGGCACAACCTTCGCAAAAGCAGCTTTGTGGATTTCTACAGTGCAACTCTTCCATTTACATTCAATTGTCAGGTAGCTCCAAATGATATTTTCAGAACTGTGAGGGAAGAAACATTAAGACTGCAAGTTGT
Source organism: Gekko japonicus (assembly GCF_001447785.1). Taxonomy (NCBI): domain Eukaryota; kingdom Metazoa; phylum Chordata; class Lepidosauria; order Squamata; family Gekkonidae; genus Gekko; species Gekko japonicus. The sequence continues at coordinate 99,552 of NW_015174940.1, forward strand.
TAAATGCTGCATTAAATAAATTTACTGGTATTTTAAGATATGTGCGTGCAGAAACACACACATATACTTTCATCTAAATCTGCTACTATTATTGGCTTAATCATATGCAGCTCTTTCTAACAAGTATGTCAAAATATCAGGCTTAGAGGCATAAGTGGTGATAGCATTCCCTAAGGTAGGGCCAGGGCCTCAAAGTGGGACCCACTGCCACTGACCCTACCACCTCCCCTTTCCCAGTCCTCTTCCTTGGGAGTGCTTTGCCACCAATGTTCCTGGCTTCATGTACAGCCCCTGCACACTCTCCACACAGGTCCTCACAAAACTTGGAATGAGCCCTGCTTAAGGGTCCCAATACAGCTTGTGGGTTGTGCCCCCCCAATACCCAAAAAGGCTATAAATGTTTAAGTTTCAGTAGCTTTCAGTAGCTTTTTCATATTGCAGATTTTAGGATGAAATTGAGGTGGAATCAATTGCTTGGTTCTAAATTCAGGAACATTGACATTGTAGGTGAAAATGTCATTCCCCACTCCCCCAATACCCATTGGGTAGAAATAGTTATCCAACTTGACTGAATTTGACACCCCGCTTTACAAGACATAGATTACAGAAGCAAATTATGACTATAGCACTGTACAGATGACCTTCCCAAGTATTGGCTTGAATGTGCAGGGCCAGAGAGTTTTTACCTTTCCCCCTGCTTCCATGTGACCACTAGGTCATCTGCATGGTGCGAACATACAGAGGAAGGGTCTACATGTATACTCCCTTCCTATGGAAACTGCCACTACAGCCCAGCAAGCTCTGCATAACAAGCAGGAATTCTCTCATAAAGGTCCGAAAAATCTCCACTATCTATCCTGGAGATTGAGAAAACAACGAGAAGATAGATGGATTCATGGTATTAGAGACAACAAAGGCATGCTCCAAACAACAACCGAGAACATCCTAAAAACAATGGAAAAGTTCTACACATTGTTATACAACTTGAACAACCCTCCACAAGGAAAGATAAACGACTTCCTCCAAGGCCAAACACTACCGAGGGAGCTTACGCAAGATCATCAACAAATCCTAGACTCACCCGTTACTGTTCAAGAAATAATAATAGCAATAAAAATCATAAAAGAAATAAAGCCCCGGGTCTGGACGGATACCAACCTGAATTCTACAAAACCTTCGCGTCTTCACTTGTAAAACCCCTTGCAGCAGTATTCAACCGGGTCATGGCACAGGGTCAATTGCCAGAGACATGGACAGCCACAAATGTGATTCTCCTCCCCAAAAAGGATAAGGACGCCACAGACCCCAAGGCATACCGCCAAATATCCCTACTCAATTTGGATTACAAAATTTTTACATCAATCCTTGCAAATCAGCTCAAGGGTTTGATTGGAGAGTATATTAACAGCAACCAAACAGGCTTTATACCAGCACGAGACATTACCGACAACGTCAGGAAAACTCTGAATATCATTCGTCATGGCAGAAAGCGCACAGCAGCCAACTCTCTAATTTTAATGCTTGATATTGAAAAAGCATTTGATACTCTAGAAGTCACCTTTCTAGAAACACTTACAAATCAGATGAAGTTTGGCGTTGCATTTACCAAAGCGATCTCAGCCATATATCAAAAGCCACAGGCCACACTCCTGATCAACGGAGATAGGTCAGCTAACATCAAAATCCAAAGGGGCACAGACAAGGGTATCCACTTTTGCCTTTGCTATTCACACTAGCCATGGAGTCTCTAGCTCTGGCTATTAGAAACAACCCCAATATCAAAGGAATCAATATAAAAGGAACAGAATTCAAAGTCAATCTCTTTGCCAATGACTTAACACTCCACGTCTCAGACCCTCTAACAACTTTATCAGAACTCCAACGCATCTTAACATCCTTCGGTGATGTGGCAGGCTTGAAAAGTAACCAAAGAAAATCATTAATTTATCCAATTTCAATTATTCCAGCAATAGTAACCCAAATACAGAAGAAATATCCTTTTAAATGGGCCCAGGAAAAAAATATCATACCTCGGGATCAAGCTACCACCAAACGTATCTGACTTAATCAAGTGTAACTATGAAGCAATCGACAAGGAAGTAAATGAACTCATGAAAAAGTGGAATATTAAACAATATTGTGGCTAGATCGCGTTCAAGCATTCTGTTCATTCCTTTTCCCTAAATTTTTATACTGCTTTCGGGCCCTACTGATATACATCCCAGAATTGCAGTTGGCAAATTGGCAGAAAAATATCTCAAAATTTATTTGGCAATACAAAACTCCCAGAATCAAATAGGCCACTACAAGAAAACCCTTGCGGGAGGGTGGCCTTGCAGTCCCAGATCTACACCTGTATTACGTGGTGGCGCAGCTGTCCAACCTTATTAGGCAATATCATCAAACTGATGATCTAGACTGGTGCCACATTGAAGAAACTTTGCTGACTAAAGGAAAGTTCAAAGAAATTCTGTGGATGGACCAACCATGCAAGAAACTGAAAGAGATGCAGAATCCATTCTTGAGGACGATACTCCAATTGTAGTACAAATTCAAATCTCGCTTGATAACCACCCCATCCAAGATGAGTACATTCACTGGCCAAAGATGTTTCCCACCAGCACAAAATGCTAACCCATTTCAAGTGTGGAAGACAGCTAATTTAACAAGACCAATAGACATAATCTCTCATGGCAAACTACTGCCAAAAATAGAACTTGATAACAAGGCAAAAAGAAAAATTGCATGGTATGAATATCTCCAAGTACAACACCTAATCTATAATCAAAAACTCAAACCCATTTTACAAATTCCACTCTCCACCTTTGAAAAGCTATTATGGAAAGACGCACGGAAAAAAGGTCTAATAGCACTGGTCCATAAACAACTTCTTGACACGGAGAAAAACAAAACGGCTAGCTACCAACTAGCATGGAATAAAGACATTAAGCAAAATTTATCGGAAGACCAATGGAATGACATATGGAAAACTCACGTAAAAATATCAAGCTCATTGGCCATACAGCAACCTGTACTCAAAGTCTTACACAGGTGGTACTTCATGCCTGCAAAATTATCCCACATCTATGATCAAGCATCACCTTTATGCTGGAAACGCTGTGGACAGAAAGCCACATACTTTCATACTTAGTGGGAATGCCCACAGGTAACACATTACTGGAAACTAATTGTAACAAACATTCAATCCCTCACAGGTTATAGTTTACTGTTTGATCCAGCGACGATCCTGCTCCACCTCTAGCCCACGGACAGTCCACCTGAAATTAGAACAAAAACTAATTAACATTCTTTTAGTAGCAGCAAAAGTGTCCCTGGCAAGCAAATGGAAATCAGAAAACCTCCCTACTATGCAGCAGTGGCTCCACAAAGTGTGGGATTTTTTCCTACAAGAGAAAATCACTATATGGACAGATAATATGGATGCTGAAAGCCAATTACTCAGCCCTCTAGATAAATGGTATCCCATACTGGATAAGATGCACATAGATAAGTTTGACCACATTAAACAGCCCAAATATGAGCTCTTACTGTTTACTTGAAGTACTATTATCTCACTATAGCTTAAGCCACAATAAATAATACACTGTACACGGGAGTTTGCGCAACCACATTATAGAAAAGCATATGGTATTTGAACGGGATAATACGAAGTCCTATTTTTCCTATAAGTACTACGCATGTATTACATTTGAACAGCTTTTTACAATTCTTATGCAATTTCACTGTACTGTTTGTAATTTTACCAAAAACGTAATAAAATGTATTTTTTAAAAAAAATGTATACTCCCTTCCCATAAAAACAAATATTAAATTACATCTTTGATATTTGAAATGTATTACATCTTTATATTTTTGTGAACTTTTTCAGCAATTTATTTTGTATTTACTGTTTGTAATTTTACCAAAAACGTAATAAAATGTATTTTTTTAAAAAAATGTATACTCCCTTCCCATAATCAGCAACATTCAGAAAGCCGTGTCACTGATCATGAGGAGGAAACATACGTGTAGAACTTCCTCCATGCATAGGTGCTGTGGTCAGGAGCCAGCAGGCATGAGAGGGTGGGGGCAACATGATTTTCCTGCTGTCCCTCCTCATGCATTCAGTTGGGCGGGTCATTTGTCCAGGGTTAATGTGTCCAGCTGAACTTTGTGAATCTGTAACACAGAAACCATTCATCAAGTGCTAAAAGTTCAAGGGGCAAAAGCATAAAGCCAATATAGTACTGCTTTAAAGAGGTGGAATAAAACAACAAATTAATAGAATTATCTCAGTTTTGAATGCAGGCAAGAACTGCACAAATCTACAAGGCAATGCCTCCATCCCACATCCAAATAGTTCTGAAACATCCCAACCATATTCCAGTCCTATCCATTGATGATGGTCTTGTGAATCCAAGAAATATTTAGTAAGAATTCCTGGTATACATAACAAGTGATCTTCAGATTTGCACTCTAAAAGTTGGTTGCCAGAGCATCCGTAGGTAAAGTGCAACATTCAAAAGACAAACACTTGATGCAGATTCATTGTTTTCAGGAAGAGAATACCTATCTGCACAGGGAACTCCCAGGTAAGCAGAATAATATGGCTTTGTAAATTAACCAAAATGTGAGGAGAAAGTTCTGATAGCTTTGGAAAGCACAGGCTCCCCCCCCCCCCCGCCACCCCTATTGGACTATAAAAGAAGTCAGTTTTCAAGTCTAGTAGTATGTTAAAGACCAACAAAGTTTCTCCAGGGTATAAGCTTTCGAGAGCTGAATCTCCCTTCATCAAACACCTCAAACTAAAATAAACGAATAAGATCCCAGCCCCCAGCCATCATGCACCAGGGCCCAGTTTGGCTGAAGTCTGCTTCAACCTTTAAATGATTAGAGAATTGGAGAGCTGGGTGGGATTTCTAAACTGCCCCTCCTCCTGCACGCAGTAATTCGTCTAAGCCCTCCCCAGCCAGTCACTCAGTGGCCCTCAAAGCAATCACTGACACAGAACAATGAGGCTTCTGACCAGGGGTCATTTCGTAGAAAAAAAGCTGCAGGAGTTCATTAGCATAACTCATTATCATAACTTATCTGCATATGCCACACCCCCTGACATCACCGGAAGTGTGTCAGAAGGCAAACCCACCGCTCAGGCTCCACTGGACTGTTTTGGATCGCTAGCTATTGGGGGGGGGGACGTGCAGATCTGTCCTCACAGAGGAGGGGCGGCACTATGCAGCAGCTTACCTGGCTGCTTCTTGCTCTGACTGAGGGCTTCTGGGAGCAAGGGGTGGGGCTTGTTGCATGTGCCCGCCCCCTGGGCTATTTACTGCCAGAGCTCCGCTCCTGTGCACTCCTGCAGGAAATGACCCCTGCTTCTGACCATTAAGGTTTACTTTGTAGGAGACTTCTCAGGAATGGAGAGAAGAATAGCTTTGTAAAATAACCCCCTCTCAACCCCCCCCAAAAAAAAACAACAACAAAGAAACTCACAGATGTTTGTAGAGGATAGACTCCAGAACACATAATGCTGAAAGAAGTTAAGGGAAATTAGCGAAAGGAGACATCTGTCTGCTTGAACCCCTGAGAGCTTACAGAACCCTGGAGAGAGGAATTTGGGAAGGTGATGTGGAATTTCTAAATTGATCTCACCTCCCATGATTTCTCACAGAACCCGCCACCCCTCAAAAGTTATAAAACATAAAGTTTTAGAAATTCAGTAGGCAGTAGTTCCTTATCTTCTACTAGCACCTGAATTTCATAGTGAGCTGTAAAATCTGCTTAGGTCATGTATTCAGTGTGGCCACAAAAGGGAAAAGATAGAGCAGCATGTTGAAGGAATCTTGATAAAATTATTATTTTAAAAAATATCTGACTCCCCTGTATTTGCTTACTAAAATGGAAGGAGAAAGCTTTCCGCTAGTTTAAGAAGATTTCTCCCTCTAGGGGTCTAATCCTTGCTAAATTGACTTAAGAGTTAAGAGATTTGCCATTTGCTTGGCAATTTCTAAGTGAAGCCGGATCATTTAATGTAAGTAGGTTTAATTGCATCTTTGCCAGCAATTCTGTAACAACTATAATAAAATAAGGTTGAATAGTCTACTCCCAAGGCTTCTTTTGAAAGTAAATAAAGGGACATTTGACTTTAAGTCCAATGTCAGGAGACACAGGTTAGATAATAATAATGGAAACAAAAGAAGGATTTTTAGAATGCATTTAGTAAAGGAAAATGTTTCCCTTGCTCGAAAGCCAGTCGAATCCGACTCTAGGGTTGCAGTGCTCATCTCCGTTTCAAAGTTGAAGAGCCAGCGCTGTCCGAAGACGTTTCTGTGGTCATATGGCCAGCATGACTAAACGCCAAGGCACACAGAATGCTGTTACCTTCCCACCGAAGTGGTACCTATTTATCTACTTGCAATTTCTTGCTTTCGAACTGCTAGGTTGGCAGGAGCTGGAACCAGAGATGGGAGCTCACTCTGTCATACGGCACACTCGGGTCTCGAACTGCTGAACTTCCGACCTTCCAGCCTGCATTCAGTGTCTGCCAACCTAGCAGTTCAAAAGCAAGCAATTGCAAGTAGATAAATAGATACCGCTTCAGTGGGAAGGTAACAGCGTTCCATGCACCTTGGCATTTAGTCATGCCGGCCACATGACCACGGAAACATCTTCGGACAGTGCTGGCTCTTCGGCTTGGAAATGGATATGAGCACCACAACCCTAGAGTCAGATTTGACTGGCTTTCGAGCAAGGGAAACCTTTACCTTTACTAAATCTATATTGTAAGGCAGGATGGAATTTGGTGGTAGTGATGGAACCTCTGTCAGTGATTGGGTGAGCTGCTATTATGTCACAGAATGGCAGAGGAAGCAGAAGGGCATAGGAAAATAAGGACATTATAGGTCAGTCTGCCAAGAGGGAGAAATGGGGGGGACTCCAGGGCACTGGTCATTTGGGGGGCACAGAGAGCCAGGCAAGTCAAGCAATTTCCTTTTATATGGTTGGACTGGATCTGGGGAGTGTGGCATTGTACACAGAGGGAATCTTTGCATGTGGTGGCTCTTGTCAGCCCTGCCGAGGAAATGAAGCCTGGAACTTGAGAAGGCAGCTGGCCAAAAGGAAACAGAAGAGACTTAGGAAATGAAGATCAAAACTTGGGAGAGTGGGCCCAGTGAAGAAGAGAAGGAAAGAAGAGGCAATCTGGCTTGCTGGCAATGACAATCTACAGGAAGTAGAGAGGACCACAGGAGAAATGCATGCGAACTGTCAGGCTACGACTCAAAAATTGTTCTCTTCTCATTCCCTACGGGACATCTGCATACTGTCATTCCTGGGAGGATCACCAGCCAATCCAGTGTTGCAACAGGGGTCACTCAGAGTTGATTGACACAAACAAAATAATAATAATAAAATGTGGATTGAATATATCAGTGCAGGTTTTGAATTATAGTGATGCAATTCTCTTGTCACATTCCCATTCTGCAGTTCAACCCATCTTCAAAAAGGTCAGTTCAAATCTGATGTAGGTGAGTTGTTGTTGTTGTTCAGTCACACAGTCGAGTCTGACTCTTCGCGACCCCATGGACCAGATCACGCTAGGCCTTCCTGTCTTCCGCTGTCCTCTGAAGTTTGCTCAACTTCATGTTCGTTGCATCTTGACACTGTCTAACTATCTCCTCCTTTGCCGTCCCCATCTTCTTTGACCTTCAATCTTTCCCAGCATCAGGGTCTTCTCATTTTTGACCATGTGAAGCTTACCTTGATTCATAGATTTTACATTCCAGGTTCCTATGCAGTATTGTTCTTTGCTGCATCCAGGGCTCTAGTCGGGGGGGAGCTCTCAGGTACGGAGCTCCGGAAGAGAACCTCTAGGGGGCGGGGCGGTCACGTGGTGAAGCCCCGCCCCCTTCTTTACCCCGCCCTCTGCTTCGATCCTCATTCCGTTTGGGAATGAGGATGAAGCAGGAGGGTAAGTAGCCGGGCCTTCTGACACACTTCCGGTGATGTCAGGGGGTGTGGCCTTCTGTCACTTCCGGTGATGTCAGGGGGTGTGGCATATGCAAATAAGTTATGCTAATGAGTTATGCTAATGAGCTCCGGCAGCTCTTTTTCTACAACAAGACCCCTGGCTGCATCGGACTTTCCTTTCACCCTCAGACATATCCACAACCGAGCTTCCTTTCGGCTTTGGCCCAGCCGCTTCACTCCTTCTGGGGTTACTTGTACTTGCCCTCTGCTCTTCCCCAGTAGCATATTGGACACCTTCCGACCTGAGGGGCTCATCTTCCGGCATCATATCTTTTAGCCTTTTGATATTGTCCATGGGGTTTTCTTGGCAAAAATACTGGAGTGGGTTGCCATTTCCTTCTCCAGGGGATCACGCTTGGTCTGAGTTCTCTGCTGTGGCCTGTCCGTCTTGGGTGGACCTCCCCGGACAAGCCCATAGCCTCATTGAACCACGCAAGCCCCCTAGCCACGACAAGGCAGTGATCCACGAGGGGGATGTAGGTGAGTGCTTGTACACAAAATGATGGATGACCGCAAACTCTTCACCATGTGCTTAACTCAATGTAGATCCATTAAGTCTGTACGAACACACCCATTTGGTTGTCTGAACTGCCCCTGAAACTATAATGTATTCGTGCTGGTGACAGAGCAGATCCAGTTGTGCTCCAGGTTCTGATTCTGCCTGTAAAAGTCTGATTTCTGCATGTAAAATTCTGTCTGGAATATTACAGAGGACCAAATAGCAGAATTAACACAAAAATTGATTTAAACAGCCAGATTCACAGCTTCTGTTAAGCTTTGCATAGCTCTTCAGAGTTCACTGACAGCCAGATATGCAAATTTCCCCCTGCTGCCTTTTATTGCCTATGGACTTTTCACCCATCTCCAATATTTTAATTATCTCTCTTACAAGATGATGTTGCAACCAGTCAGTCAATGTCTGCATAATTCTTTAATAAAAACATATACAACATTACATAAATGGTAATTACTAATTTCTTCCCCTTGGAAGCAAGATATTATATGGTTTCTCTAGAGAGCATTTCAATGATTATGTTAGACGAAATACAGTAGCAGCAGATAATGTTAGATAATGGTGTAATCTATTAGACATTAAAGTTTTCAACCGTGAAATAAGAGGCATTGTAAGTTGCATTTCCTGACTTCCAAAATGAATTCCTGTAATATTAAACATGATCACAATCACGCTCACACATACACATCTAGTTTGCAAATGAATTAATGTTTCTATTGATTGTAGAATTATATGTCAATAAGTGGGGGACACACAGGGATCATCCCTTTATCGTCCTCCCCACACTATTGTCTCCTGGTAACCCCTGTACCCTCTCCCATTTCCCTGTTTCCTTCTCTCTCTCTCTGTCTCTCTCTCCCCCTTCTACTCATTTATGTGTATCTGCCCCTTCAGTCTTTCCCTCTCCATGAATGTCTCTTCCCACTGTCTTAACATCCGAACTGTGTTAGTTCGAGCCCCACGCTGGTGTGAGCAGCCAGCCTGTTGTCCCCAGCTCATTGTCCACCCAGCGATTCGAAAGCTTTGGCAAGTAGATAAAATGGGAACCACTCCTTAGAGAGGGTGGGCACACCAATCTCCCTTGTGGGAGGGTATTAGCTGACGGTCGGGATGTCCTGGTCAAGGTTCGGAAAAGGCGGAAGAACTTCTCGGCTACAAAAATCCCTGCAGTGGATGTTTCCGGCCAGGTGGTGGCAGTGTGGCGATTTGACATACGGGTCCTGAAGCCTCGTCGACAAGCAGCCGTTCGGAAAATGACTGAGCCAAGCCAGAAGATGTTTACATCATGCAGTGACAGCATCTGCAATTAAATGAATATATGTTGTCTTCCCTATCCCCTATGAACATTGTGAATCCCCTGTCTAAAATGTGTAACTGTACATCACTCTGAGCCCACTGGGGAAAGGGATTAATAAATTGAAAGTACTAGTATTATTATTATTCTCTCTCACTGATTTAGCTACCTTTTCTGTCATACCTTCAGCTTCTTCTCTCCCTTTCCTCATTTACTTTCCCTTCTTCCCACTTTTTTCAGTTTCTCCTCCCCCTTCCTTTGACTAACAGAACCCAATGCTTGAGAGACTCAGGCCCAATCTGCATCTGCCACGTAACACTATTTCTTTCAGCTGTGGCGCCGGCTTCCATTGCCTCCCATTTTGCTCATTATAAAAGCTTGCCATCTGCATTGTGATTAGGGAGAGTGAGTGAGAGATGGTGGAGAGGCCTCTTGGGGGCACTGCACTGTGCTGCGCTGTGGAGAGGAAACTGCACCCGCGACCCCCCTGCAGAAAGTAAAGGGGGTGACCTGGTGGAAGGGGGGAGGCGGGGGGCAGGAAAGACCAAACGAGCTGGGTAAAAAACACAAAACACCTGGCAGTTGTCAGGCAGAGCATTCTGGGGACTGCCCCAGGAAATAACAAATGGTTCAGGGGTGGGCGTGCTTCCAACCCCCCCCCCTCAAAATAATATGATTGCAGAAAACTGTTCCCTGGCTGTTTTTAAATGCAGACAACTGGATTTTCAGCTAACTCGCTTCCATTGTAACAATTTGCATATCTCTTTTAAAAAGATGGGGGGGTGGAGAATTTGGCTCCAGTTGTCTGTTTATTACCCACAGCTGCTCAGAGGGTGGGGAGAAGCAATTAAACCACTTTAAAACCAAATCCACATAATGGTCCGCAGTGACCTCGGAGTCACTACTAAATAGCAATAAAATGACCAAAACAGCCGATGCTAAGACAAAGCAATACAAGAGCTGATACTGAATGAGATGCAGGCACAAATTTGTTAGACGATGTGGGGTCAGTGGCACAATGGCAGGAAAGACCAATGCGGATTGGATCTCAGCTATACTGTAATTTCATAGCAAGCCCCAAAATGGCCACAGCGATGTCAGAATCTAGCCTTGTGAGATATCACTAGGCATTCCTCTCTTAAAGTTATAGACACTGCTTCTGTTATATGGGAAGAAAAAAGGTTCTAGAATAATCCCCTTTGGACTTCCGGTTTTGGCGCATTGATGGCGGGCAAGCTCCTCTGAAGCTCCAGAGAGAGTGGCTCATGACCTCGCGGTAGGGAGGGGGTCTGGCTGGTTCTGGACTCCCCCTGGAGCCCTTGTAGGGGGCTCTCAGCCTGGGGCACTGGGAGTGCCTCTCCCAAGGCCGAGGCCAAAGGATCGAGGCTCCTCCCTGCCCATATAAATCCCCACTGCTGCGGTACCATTTTGGGCATGAGACAAGCATACCAGACCAGAGAGCAACTAACCCGGTGAAAACAAAAAGACTTTCCCTTACCTGATCAAGCAGAGAGTAAGATGCCAGCCTGGGTTCTCCCAAGAAAAAGCGGAGGGAGGGGGGAAAGCTACCCACCCCTTGAAAATGGCAAAGATTTAAAAGCATTAGAGGGGGCAGAAAGTGGTGGCGTTTGAGCGGATGGCTTATTTTAATCAGTACAATGCCAAACTATTAAGGCGTTAGAGCGAATAATTTTTTATTAAGCGAACTTTTACAAAACATAAACAATGTCTTATCGGGCTGAAAAGATGGCGGTAAAAGCGAAGCTTTAACAAGGAACTGCCAGCTCAACACGTCCGGTTTCTAAACTGAAAGTGGACTTTGACTTTGCAGGCATGCTGGATACTGCATTGTGACCTCTGGTGGCTCAGATGACTAACATCAGCAAGACCTTGGAGTCTTTACAAAAACAGCTAAAATAATCCAATAAAAGAACAGAAGTTGAAAACAAGACTAAAGCAATTGATCAAAGACTGGAATTTGTGGAAAAAGAAAGATCTTCAGATAAAACTCAACTTTTGCAGCTACAAATGGAAAAATCTTCATACGCGTTGAGATTTCAAGGTGTACCAGAAGACAAATCTGAGAATCTGAAAGAAATCCTTAGTGAAGCGCTTGCACCAGTGACAGGCATCAAGGCAGAAGTATTACAAAGTGAAATGGATATGATCTATTGGACATATTCAGAATTTATTAAGAAAAAAAACCTGCTTGGTGAAATACACGTCAGATTCTCTAAGAGATCTATAAGAGATGCAATATTGAAAGCAACATCTGGGACTACACTAAAAATCAAAGAAGAAGACATCAGAATACTAAAAGACATTCCATTTGAGATAAGGAAGAAGAGAAAACAATAAAAGAATTTAACTACCTATTTACGGGAAAATTCTACTACCTACCAATAGATACTACCTGAAGGCTTGATGTTCAACTACAAAGGCAAAAAATAAAAGATTGACTCTTTTACCAAAGCGAAGCAGTTTTTTGAAAGACATCAGGAACCCAAAAAGGATACAAAGAACGCAGAGGAAGAAGAAGAAGGAGAACTGGACAATTCACATGGCTTGGAAAGCCACGAAACATCTGCCACGAAACACCACCCTGAGACGATAAAATCAAGAAGAGAGGCAGGAAAGGCAGAAAATAGTTTAAACTTTAGAAGAAATGTTTATATTACATTACATAATCTTGCATTGTCAATAATTTTAATTTTTTGCATATTGAAATAACAGAATAGAATTTTCATTCTCAACCTGAATAAGAGAAAAGCTTTGACTTAAGATATTAATTATTGTCATATATGGTCATTGTATAGCTGTAGTTAGTGTGTAGTTTTGTACGATTTATGTAGAAAATAAAAATTACATTATATATATATATATAAATCCACCTTCTCCACCTGGTTCCATTGCCTGGAGCACTAGCAGGGTCTGAGGTGGAGGGGAGTCCAGGCATCCACAGGCTCCCTCCCAGCCCAAACTGTGCTGGTGCTCAACTATCACAAGATCAATTTGCAGCAGGCAGGAGGGGACTAACAGGGACATAGGGGCTGGCTACAGATGCCCACTCACCCTCTGAGCCCTAACACCAGTGAAGTTGAGTGCCCACCAGCTCCAGCCACCCTTTACTTCCCATTCTGGCATCTAGGAGGAGGAAGTGTTAAGAGGGGGTGGCAAAAGAAGAAGAGAACAGCAGTGACAGCCCAGGCACTCTGGTGCTCAATGCCTTGTTTCCCTGACTGTCCTCCTCTTACACTCCTGGAAGTGAGAAGAGAGGTAGAGGAAGGATAGGACAGCAGAAGCAGCAAGCAGCAGCAGCAGCAGCAGCAGCAGCAGCAGCACCCACAATGTTGCCAGTGCTCAGGGACCACCTTATTTGGCCACCTTTTTGTTTTCCCTTCCAGCAGTCTCCACTTGCCCAAGTGGCTCAAACCTTTTCATATCTGCCTCTGCTAATGTTTGCCGGTCTTATCCCCTGCAGAGGGAGAGGGGGTTGGGAAAGTCTCTTCCTTGCCCTCACCCGACTACTAACCATGCTCAAAGTGGACGTTGCCTGTGCTTGTAGCAATAGTCTTCCCGGTTTGGAGTTCTTGTAACCTCTCCATTTTCTAAATGTGTGTGATTTTTCTACAAAGCTGAGGGTTTCCCAAGGCGTGCAGGAGAAAAAAATTCCCTGTCTGTACCTGGCCCCATTCTTTGTGTTTTTTTGATCTGCAAGGTGGCCAGGTTCAGAATTAGATACACGATCGTATAATAGTATACAGTATTTCTACACTACTATCCCAGTCTGCACCTATACCCACAGTCTGATGAGGAACCCTGTGCACAGATGAGTCCTGCATGGTTCCTCTCTCGAATTCAACAGTCAGACATGGAATAATTCCAATATTAATAAATGTTGTCAATCAGTTCTTCAGGTGTTCTGACAGTCTTCATTCCACCCCCAATTTCTTCCCTCTTAAGGCCAATTGGGGGGGGGGGTAGCTATTTTGAAAATAAAAAGTACACACCGTTCGTTCTTTTCTTTTATATCCAGGCACAAACAGGGACAGTAATTATAAACTAATGCAGCTAGCTATACATACAGGGGAGAAATATTTCTTTTCCAATCTAGGTATATAGTGAGGCATACTTGATTTTATCTGTGCAAGATCACTGCAAATTAAATCTTTAATGAATGTACTTGCTGAACCATAAGCAAAAGAATATTAAAGCTGCTGTATCATTTTTCATTATATTAAAACTTCGAAATTTCCCCCCTTCTCAATTGTACAGTGCAGTGAAGGAACAATATTAGCCATTACTATCATTATTATTGAGTTTTGTATATATTTAGAGAGCAATCTACATATATAATGTCTCTGGGGAGTAATGCAGGCAACAAATTATAGCAGCTCAAAACTGATTGCTGAATAATATGTCAAGCATTTTAAAAACTGGGAAGAAGCCCCCTTTTTAATGAGGTATTAGACATACTAAGGAAACAGCAGAACTGATTGCTGGAAACAAATAACTGCTAAATGCAAATTATTAGTAGCAGTCTGTAACTCAGGAAAAGGCTCTTCAGATTTCCAAGGCATGGGTGGCGACAGTCATTTTTATTCCGTAGGTAATAAATCCCATATTAGGAAAAAGTGCCTTCCTGCATACTAGTTATACTCCCACAGACCCGCTCTCAAAAACATTTTTTCTCAGTTGAACTTAGGCCTGGTCTCCACATGTAGCAGAATGAGGACGCAAAGAGGAGGCAGAGCATGGAGGTGTCTGAATGGATTGTACCATTGCTGAATGCAGGTGCAGGGATCACATTTTTTTTATGGCTCCCTTGAAGCAGAAAAACAGCACACCAGGGAACATGCTGGTCTAAAACCTCTTATTCTCTCTACCACTCATGTGCTAGGGCTTTTTAAGAAGTATATTTTGGGTATTTATTTGTGTGTGTGTATGCGTGCATGCCTGGAAGTCATGGTTGACTTCTGGCGACCCCTAGTGGGACTTGGACATTTCAGAGAGGTGGCTTACTATTGCCTGCCTCTGCATTCCGACCCTGGTATTCCTTGGAGATCTCCCATCCAAGTCCTGCTTAGCTTCTGAGATCTGATGAGATCGGGCTTGCCCAGGCTATCCAGGTCAGGGCTACTTTTTAAAGAAGTATTTGCAGGGAATTTTCCCACAAGTACTATAAAATGGCACCCTCCCCCACCTGCTGTCCAAACTGGCTCGATCGACTTCACCACCTCCAGATTCTGCCCCCTCGTTTCATGAAAGTGTAGACCAAGCCTTCGTTCTGATATCCCAGTTCTCCTGAGGGCTGGTTAACACATGCAGTAGAATGAAATGGAAATGAGGTAGCGAAATGGGGAAGTGGGAAAATGGACTGTACCACTTCTGACTTCAAGAAAAGGATTGCATCTTTCAAAGTTTCCTTACCTTAAAAATTCCCTGTATAAGCATTCAAAATATATTTCCTCACGTGGCCTCTGAAGTGATACAGCCTAATCTACTGCATGTCCAGATCAAAACTGAGAAGAAAATGGAGGAGAAGACTGGAAAAATCTCCTCCTGCAATACTTATTTACTGTCTTTTTTGTCTCTGTTCCATTCCATCCTATCTGTGTGATTGGGACAGATTCATGTTTGTATGTAAACAGGGCAGCTTTCCGTAACTGTGGTGTGCAGATAATGCAAGCTGCTGGTCCATAAACACTACTGGGGAATTGGATTATTACTGTAAAAGATGTAGTGCAATCACTGTAAAACTATTAGCGCATGGAGTGCATTTATTTGTTGTGATCTGGTCTATAGAGTAAGGTTTCATCGTGAGTTATGTTATAAATTGTTCTTAAGATGGAATGCTGGAGGTGTCACTGAAAATGTTTTATTTTATAATCCTATTATAAATAAAAATGTGTTGCAAATATAACAGTCTCAGCCATTATTTTTCCTATTTGATATAGTTTATTTCGTGAGGGCCCCCGTTAACAGTTTGTTTTCTTTTGCAGCTGGTTGTAGTGATTAGACTAGATGTTATGTGACACAGAAAATTTCCTTCTAAGTTTTTTTTGGAAGACGTTTTAACGCTAAAGGCACTTATTTGACGGCAATTTTAGGAGAGGGGGTCTATTATTTTCATCCCTCCTTAGCTCTATACCCCTCCTAGAGTTTTATGATACTAACAGCCATATGAGATGGGTCAATCCAAAACAGTCTGACTAATCCAGTGAGCTTTATGTCTGAGGTGTGCCTTGAACCTGGTGTTGTGTTTTCCTTCACAAGGTACTTTGATTATGCCTCAGGATGAAGGGGTGCTCAACCCCAAGCAGGTCTTTATCAACGAGGAAACTCAGTGTACGACTTTCTGCACATCACAGACTTTCTTTTAAGGCAAATTTTCCACAATGGAAGTTAATATTTACTCACAGGCTAGTTTAGTCTCAACAGTCTGTTGTTCTCTCTGAAGGCCATTTACCTCGTCCTTGGAGTCCCTCCTTCATCTGGCACTGCCACACCTTGGTTCAAGGAGGAAAGGGAGGAAGCTACCACGACCGCAAACCTAACTTCCTAGGGCCCTCCTGTGCTGCTGACTCAAGCCTCCTGGTGTTTCTTTTTTGGAAAACTTCCCATACAGATCCCTCTGGAAGTCTGCTTGCCCTGAGTGTTGTCCTACCTTGGTGAACTGTTGGCCTTTTATCCGCTGTGGGGGTATTCACATCATATGACATCAGGCCTATTAATACTCCGATCAAGCCATCTGAAATGACAGGTTGCCACCTGGCCCCTAGGAACCTTCTCCCCTCAGATCTGTGTCTCCCCAAGTCCAGTACACTAAACACTACATATCTGGCTTTTAAATGCAGATGTGCCCTCTACCCTACCTGGTTCTGAATACAAGAAAAAAATAAACCATTATTGTTAATATACAGAGTGAGAATATCTTACTATACTTATCCACATAATCAGCCTTAACAGGAGACAAGAATTTTTTAAATGTTAAATTAGTTAAAAATTAAGTTACAGATTTAAGCAGAGACGAAAGGGGTTTTAAGAACTGTCCAGACATTTTTGTGGAGCGCTTCATACCATTCGGCAATAAAGGTTGCTATATAAGTTCTCACTGTCTTTTGCAGAAGTATTAAATTGACTTATTCCAAAATTAAAATAGAAAGAAAAAGCAAGAAGAGACACAGCCCATAGAATGTGTGGTGTGTGAGAGAGGTTAAGCTAAGATCTGTTATATGTCAAAGGTGAAATGCTGAAGGAAATACCAGTTCTTATTTTCCCAGATCTCAGAGCCGCTGTTGAATCACAAATGGATGATTAAGACAGCCCCACTAGTGTCTGTACTGCACAGTTGCAAGCACCTTGCTTACCAGTTCTGTTTCAAAACTCTTATGCATTTTGTGTTTATAGATGCAACCTTTCAGATGCATTTGCAGACTCAGTAACAGGAAGAGGAGAACCTGCAAGAACACGTGAGGAGGGGAAATCCATTTTCCTCTTTGGCCGTAGTTGTGGCTCAGTTTTCCCATTCTCTCACTGTTGGCTTGCCTCCCCCCTACTGGTTCTGGCTGGTTCTCTTGGTGTTGGCTCTAGAATCCTCCTCTGATGGCACAAACTCTCTTCCCTGACTTGGTGGTGATGGCTATGTTATGTATGCGGACCACCACCAGGGGTCCGTGTCTAAAGTAGGAGCTTGGGTCCGGAACACAAAGGGAACCTAGGATCCTAGTCCACCTTGTGTCCACCAATAGACCCTCTGGCGGGAAATTCAAACCCTCCAATGGGAACCTGGGTGTGCCGGATGCAGTGTATATAGTTGGCCCTTGCAGGGCCGATCTCTTTGTCTAGTATGTGAAGTACAATAAACGCGTCTGAACGCATGTCGTAGTCAGAGTCTCCATGCGGCATACCCAGTACTTTACAGGCTACTTCCACCTTTGCAGTGTCTTCCCCTGGAGGCTCACCTGGAGCTTACCTTAGGGACACTAGGTCAAAACATTTCTTTTTTATTTTTGTTTAATTTATATCCCACCCTCCCCACCAATGTAGGCTCAGGGCAGCTTACAGAATATATAATCCGCAAAATATATTAAAACACAGATTTAAGTAAAACCACAACATGTAAAATCATAGATGCTAAGAACATAGGTATTAATAAACGATGGCAGCATTTTCTCTACATCCAGATGGTCAACTACCACCATTATCCGGATTCTTGCCAGGCTATTGGTTATTAAGTTGGTACTGATGTTGGGGCCAGGGCCAAGTATTGAAAGGCGGCACCCTAATCGAAAGCCTGGTGGAAGAGCTCCACTTTACAGGCCCTGCGGAACTGTAAAAGGTCACTTAGGGCCCTGATGTAATCCGGGAGCTCATTTCACCAGTAAGGGGCCGCCACAGAAAAGGCCCTGGCCCTCATCACAGCTAACCTGGCTTCTTTAGGGCCTGGGAGGATCAGATGGTTTTGGGACTCCAATCTTAGGGCTCTCTGGGGAACATATGGGGAAAGGCAGTCCCTTAGGTAATTAGGTTCCTGACCATATAGGGCTTTAAAGGTAAGAACCAGCACCTTGGACCAAATCTGGTATGCTATAGGCAACCAGTGCAGTGCTTTTAGGGCAGACTGGATGTGTTCCTGCATAGGAAGATACAACAGCCGCCTTGCCACTGCATTCTGCACCAGCTGCAGCTTCCAGAATTGGGTCAAGGGCAGCCCCATGTACAGAGCATTACAATAATCCAGTCTCGAGTTGACCATTGTGTGGATCACTGTTGCCAGGTCATTGCATTCAAGGAAGGGAACCAACTGCTTAATCAGCCATAGATGATAAAAGGCAGACTTTGCAGTGGCTGCTACCTGGGCCTCCATCGTTAAGGAGGCATCCAGGAGCACTCCCAAACTCCTAACCTCCGGTGTCAGCACCAATGGCACCCCAACGAAAGTTGGGAGAGGGATCCCTAAACTTCGCCCACTCCGACTCAAGCACAGGACCTCTGTTTTCATTGGATTCAATTTCCGTCAACTCAGTCTAAGCCAACCAGCCACAGTTTTCAACGTCAGATCTCCCAGAATAGAATCTGACTGGCCGTCCAACAACTGATAGAGCTGGGTGTGGTCCGCATATTGGTGACAACCCAGTCCATGCCTCTGGGCAATCTGGGCAAGGGGGTGCATATAGATGTTGAATAGAATTGGGGAAAGCACTGCTCCTTGAGGCACTCCACAATTTAGCGGGTGCCTTCCTGATGGCTGTTCCCCAATGGCCATCCTTTGTCCCCAGCCCTGAAGGAAGGAGGAGAGCTACTGCAAGGCAAACACCTGAATCCCAGTGCTGGCGGGATTCATGCTTTTCACTCAATTCTGAGCCATAACACAGAGAACACTGGAGCAGCTGGGCTTAGGTGGGTTCTGGTTTGGAACCCACTCCTGAATTGGGGCTGTGTCCACTGCGGCAGCCACAGGGTATTCTTCTGTTGACATTTTATGATTTTTTTTGTATTATTTTTTCTTTGTAAGTTTCCTTGAGCTGGTCCTTGGGGAGGTGAAAGGTAAGGGCCTGTCAGTGCATTCCATCAGGGGCAAACTCTCATCCCTTGCCTTTGCCAGTAAGGCAGCCGGGTATGATGAGAAAATGAGTGATTTCTGCATATGGAAAATGCTCAAAGGTTCAGATACACAGGAACCTTTGACACTGGCAGTGCTCTTTTCCTTGAGCTGGTCCTTGGGGAGGCAGCATATAGATGAATGAAGTCATATGCATGATGCAGTTTCCCTGGATTTTCAGACGGAAACATGGCTAGATTTTTGGGCCTTACAACATGCCTTACAACAAAATGTGTTTCTTCAGTTTGTCATACAAAGATGTATTCTGAAAAATAAGTCACTGCATTAATTATTGTGCTCAACTGATCTCACTTGGAGGGGGTACAACTAGAGGTAGAAGAGTGAATTAACAAGGAGATATACAGTCAAACATTTAATTTATATCTCAAAATCTAACCACCAAATCTTTAAATCTCATGTTCTGACATGTTTAATTCCTACAGTATGTTTCAGAAGTTGATTTCTGAATGTGTTTATGCTTCAGTTTTGACCCCCAAGTGGGTTCTCTCTGCCTAGCCCATGAAATGATTTTGAAAAGCAATTATCAATCCTTGGGTTTCATTTTTTTTTTAAAAAGCATTTTAGCAAATACATGCTTTAACAAATCAGGTGTAATACCCCTCCCCTGCTGAAATATTTTATTATTCTAGCCAGAGAACTGCATTGTTTCTTGGAATTATTTGATGTCTGACTGAATTGTTTTGCATATTTTGTAATCCACCTTCAATCTCAATGAGAAAGGTGGACTATAAATGAAGCTAATAATAAAAACCTTTTCCAGGTGCAATTTCCCCCTTTAAAGTAATAATTTTGAGGAAGACCAACCATGGCTCCGGTCACATGGGCAGGAAAATGCGGGTGGGAAGCATGGCTGTTTGCCCCTGGGCAAACTAATGCACGGTTAAGCGATCAGACCTCCCGTGGAGGTCCTGTGGAGGTACCGTGGAGGTTCCGTGGGTAGGGAGAGGTGCCGATCACAGGACAAGCCTGCGTGCAACGAAGAAGCGTGCGGTGCGGCAAACTGGTTTTCTTTTTTTGTGTACACGACAAATATGCATGCTCCATTGGGTGCGTGTGCAAGGGGACATGGGCGGGCGCCGGATGCCACTGGAAACGTGATCAGATGCCCGCCCTTGCCCCACGGTTTCCGGAAACTAGTACCTCCGAGGTACACAGGAACCTTTGACACTGGCAGTGCTCTGGGGCCTCAAGGCACAGTGTCCTAGGCTATGCTCCGATGAGTACATGGCCTCCCCTTTTCATGCAGCATCACTGGTCACCTTTTTGGCACGCTGCAAATTACCGTAGTAAGCTTGTGTCCAGCTCACACTCAGATACATCTGACCGGGCCCTCTGCTGGCGGAATGTTTGTGCATTGGATTCCAGCATATGGCTCACACTTCAGCTTTATGCCGATACTTGGCCCTGAGGGGGAAGGTGAAGGCATTTTGTTCTTGCACAGAGATTGTACCCCCCTCCAGGGGTCATTTCGTAGAAAAAGAGCTAGGGGAACTCATTAGCATAACTCATTAGCATATGCCACACCCCCTGACATCACCGGAAGTGTGTCATAAGGCCACACCCCCTGACATCACCGGAAGTGTGTCATAAGGCCACACCCCCCGCCCCCAACGGTCCC
>NW_015174940.1:121054-130208 GCF_001447785.1 Gekko japonicus
CAGTGCAGCAGCAGCTAATAATAGAATTTTCACGATGGAGGGACACACATTCAGACCTACAAAATCGCTGTTACCAGGTTTGTTAGCCAATGTAATAATTTTCTGTCCAATTTGGTTGAAATTAATTATACAATTTGACTGACATTTTTTTTTTTTTTACAATTTCATTTCACTTTTTAATTCAGAATAAGTTGTGGAGGTGATGTGGCTATACCTATGGCCCATCACTAATACCAGGAGTCCAATTATAAGTATACAAGGTAACTTTAACTTTGATAGAATCATTTTTTATTCAATAATAATTTATTTTATACATTTGGACAGAATAATGAAGTTTCTTCTCCTTTCTCCCCCCCCCCTCTATTTTTCTTTGAACAATTTCAGGAAACAACATCCGGTTTAATTATATGTGTACTAAAACTCTGTAACAGGTCTTTGAATGTGTGTCTAGAATATATAGTTAATAGTGACCACTGAGGAAGGCCCTTAGGGGCTGAAACGCATTTGGTCTTCAGTTGTAAAGTATTTACCCATCATATGTATGTATATTGGATAAACTTTTATAATCTGATCTTAGACAAAGTAATTTTTAATCAGGAACGTTTTAACATGTGTACACCTTAATAAATATTTGTACTTATATATATATATGGTTTAGCTTAGCCCTTTTTGGTTCATAGTCATATCCTGGGTTGAGTCCCCCCCCTTTTTTTCCAGTTACTGTGAGCTAGCTCACAGTTTTTTAGCCTCCAGCTCACACATTTTTGTCTTAACTCAGGAAGAATGGCTCTGGAGCAAACTAATTTATGCAGTAGCCAAATTGCTTGCTCACAACTTTAATGCCAATGGTTCAAGAAGTAGAATTTTTGCTCACAAGACTGAGCATTTCTTTTTGTCTCTGTTCATACATCCTTGGTGATCCTAGTGATCATATACAAGACATGATGATGTTGTGTACTCAATTAGATAGTGCTATGTATTGCTGTCACATATGTATTGTCAGCACATAAAGTCCCTTAAGCAATGGTAGTGCTGTTTGTCCTGGTTACATGGGTGACACTAGGCAATCATGGGTCACTTTATAAATTGAATAGTTCCTTAGTCTTTTTGTAATGATTCGGGGAGGGGAATGATGAAAGGGGGAGGGGAACTCTTGATTCTGACAAAGGTTTTAGTGAAATTCCCTCCCATTTCAGCTTAGTAGAAATCAGACTTCCATGAATAGCACAGTCAGTGTGCATGGATCATGACTGCAAGTTTTCAACCATCACTGACTCAGCTGTGGTCTGTGGCTTTGTGAAAGGAGGTCTTTAAGTGCCTTGATTAACAACTAAATGATATATGTATCAAATTATGTTACTTCCTGTCATACCACACCACAGGCTACTAAATACACTACACTGTTGTATGGTGACCAGCATTATTAAGATGGAGACCCTACCACAGGGTAGATAAGCAGCCTGCACCAACAATATTTTGAAGCACTGTACATTGGAATGAATGTATATACACAGAGGGATCTTTTTTCTTGTTGTTGTTTTGGTTATACCAAGGTGCTAAATACAAATGGATCAGCAGTCTGAGGAACTGGCAGAAAGATTCCAGACTGATAAAAGAAAACAATATGTGGGTATCATTACCACAAGGGACAATGGTGGCCTTTAGTTTAGGTGGCTGTTTAAAGTATTAAACTTCATGGAAGACAGGTCTTTCGATGACTATAAATAGGACTTTTAATCATTTCTTCCCTCAGGCTGTTTGGTCTACCGCTTCCTGGTCTTGTGTTTTTTCAGTGACTGCCCTGTGGCCTACCCACTTATTTCAGACATGTCCCTACACATTTAACTTTTAGAGAGATCTGCACGGAAGAACGTTTGTCTTATTTAGTTAGAAAATTGATATGCCACCTCCACAGAGACCTGCTTAAGGCAGCTGACCAAGTAAAAATAATAAAATAAAATAATTAAAATATCATTAAATTGGCAATAATAAACAAACCAGAGGCATAAAAACAGCACACAAACATTCAGCTGCCAAAAAAATACTAATTAAAAAGTCCTCAGACTATAAGTATTCCATTAAAAGAGCTTTATAAAATGTGAGTAAAAAAGAAACATTTTGGTCAGGTACTGAAAGGACAATGAGGTAGGAAACAGGTGGGGCTCAAGGGACAGGGTGATCCAAAGGCAAAGTAGTACCAATGAAAAAACCTGAAGATGGTTATCATATCACCTCTCAGTCATCTCCTCCCCAGGCTAAACATACTCAGCTCCTTCAACCTTTCCTCATAGGACTTGGTCTCCAGACCCCTCATCATCTTCGTTGCTCTCCTCTGGATATGTTCCAGCTTGTCTATATCCGTCTTAAATTGTGGGGCCCAAAACTGAACACAATATTCTAGGTGAGGTCTAACTAGAGCAGAGTAAAGTTGTACCATCACATCTCGTGATCTTGATACAGCCCAAAATTGCATTTGACTTTTTAGCAACCACATCACACTGCTGACTCATCTTCAGTGTATGGTCTACTAAGACCCCTAGATCCTTTTTGCACATACTACTGCCAAGACTAGTCTCCCCCAACCTATAATTACGCATTTGATTTTTTCCTACTTAAATGCAGAACTTTACATTATCCCCATTGAAATTCATTAAATTTCTTTTAGCCCAGTTTTCCAGCCTGTCAAGATCATCCTGTATCCTGACTCTGTCTTCTACTGTGTTTGCTACCCCTCCCAATTTAGTATCATCTGCAAATTTAATAAGCATTCCTTCTGTCCCTTCATCCAAATTGTTGATAAAGATGTTGAACAAAATAGGTCCCAAGCCAGAAATACCTTATCAGTATTTATCAGCTATTTTTTCAGATGAATATAGAAGGGGATGAGCGTAGCCAATCCCAGATAATCCCCCCAAAAAAAGATTGGGATAACCCGAGGAAAAAGGACAGCCACAGTTAAATGGTGTTCAAAGAGAGTGTACTCCCTTTAAATGCCATTCTGGGTGAAGCTGCAGCTTTATGAATACATTTAAAGGGACTGTGACACCTTTAAATGCCTTCACCTCCTTTATAGCCTATGGGGACTATTTTAGTCAATGATCCCCATAGGCTATAATATGGAATCTCTTTAGGAGTATCCAGGGGTCTGAGGGGGCTGTTTTTTGAGGTAGAGGCTCCAACTTTTCAGCATAGCTTCTGGTGCCTCTCCTCAAAAGAACCCCTAAGTTTCAAAAAGGCTGGAATAGGGGAATCCAATTATATGGGCTCCCAAAAAGGTGCCCCATCCTTCATTATTTCTAAAGGAGGGGGAAAACAGCAAAACAGCAGGGATTGATGTCAAACCAGAGAGCCTTTGCAGTAGAAACTGAACAGGGGACATTTATGCAGAACCAGTGCCACTGAGGCAATGCCAGCTCAAGAAATCCAAGCTGGGGTGGGTTTGCAAACCTAGCATAGCCACTGCATGAACAGAGTGCCCAGCAGAACCAGTGCATGTACATAATGCCCAGAAGAACCAATGCATGTACAGAGTGCCCAGCAGAACCAATGCCACTATGGCAATGCCAGCTCAACAAATCCAAGCAAGGGGGAGTTTCAAGCCCAGCAAAGCCACTGAATGTACAGAGTGTCAAACAGTACCAGTGCAATGTACTAGTATCCAGCAAAGCCCAGTGCCTTCCCTTAAACGCTTTCTTTCTGATTGAGGGCATTTTTTGTGCACACCCCTACCCATCTCATTTCAGCAGGCGGGGCCACACAGAGCAAAGTTTGAGAAAATATTTCAGCTGGTGGGCTGTACAGTACAGGAGGAAGTGGTCCTGCAAGTGTCCAAGCTCTAAGCCAGGTAGGGCTTTAAAGGTAAAAAACAGAACTCTGCAGTGCATTTAAGAGAGCAACTGAAGGCTAATACTTGTCAACTGGTTTACACTACTGCTTGCTATTTGACTAGATGTTGATCTTAAGTTATGTGTTTTGTGTATTTTCTTGGAAGCTGGTGTTAGCATTCTTGTAAATCATCATTAATTCCTTTTGGGAGAAAGGTGGGAGAAAGGTTCTAAAATAATTAAATAAAATAGGAGCGTCATCTGTTTTTCTTTTCTTTTTCAAAGAAGAGGTTTAGTCAAGCTCTAAGTAGCGGACCGTCAATGACAAAAATCTTAATTGTTTTAGCTGCTGAGAAGCACCTTGAACCCTAGGGGGTAGGCAGAGCACAAATGTTTCAAAATAAATAAATAAGTAAATGTAAGCTCTGAAAATAATTGGGTCTAGATAAGATGACTATGCTTAAGAATCATCTGTGAACAGATTGTTCACTGATGCTTTGAAGAGTCAAGATGTTTTGTAACTGAGGAAAGAGCAGAATCTTGATAAACAATAGAAGTGGGTCCTATTTTCACTGATGGAGAAAAATACCTTAAAAGTGGCAACGGGCAGGAGGACGACAATAGCAGGAATAGGTTAAATGAAAATGTTTCGCTACCCAACTGAAGAAGAACATAGGAGAGGGAAAGGAAATGAGCCTGAGGATATAGTTAAAACTGCAATCAAAAAATGAATTATTTGATAGATGAAAGTTAGAGACTCTATTTCATGCTTCTCAGTAGCTAAAACAATTAAGATTTTTGTTATTAGCCATCTGTTACTTTCCCCTCCTTTAAACAGAGATAGAAGAACAGAACATTCTGTCTCATCAATGTATTTGACTCATAGCAGGAAGCACAATATGTTTACTATCACAATATGCATCTCCCTCCCCCCCCCCCAGCAAGTTGCTTAGGTAGACATCATTTTATTGTTCAACTGATACCTCTGGGTGTCTGAGATTGGTAGCACAATGCAGCAAAGCCCAGGGCAACATCCACAGTGAAGAAAAAGGGTGAAATAAGTGGGAAGATTCAAGAGGTAGATCATAGATAGAGATAATAGCCCAGAGAGGGAGGCAATCATGCCTTTCTAACAGCTGATTAAGGAGAACATAAATAGTTTTTATGGAGGTCTAAAACACCCATCCAACCACAAGCAGATAGCAAAGGCCTATGTATGAGTCAGATTCTACTCAAAAGCAGGAAGAGGGAAATGGTTAGGCTTAAAGGGCTGTCTATATAAAGCAAAAAGAGGGAGAGGCTAACAAGGGAGCTATGCCCAAAACAAGTTTGGACCCGAGCAGGAAGAGGTCAGTATGGCATAGTGGCTCCAGAACCTGACTTTAATCAGAGAAATCCAAATTCAAACCTCACTCCTCAAACCTCAAATGTTCAACGAGTACATTTATGATAGAAAGATACAGGCTCTGATCTCAGGGAAAATATTCTTTCTTTGGGAAAAGAACTATAAACTTCTTAAATTGCATCCTTGGGAGACAAGTTTCTTTTATGGAGACAGACAGGATGCCCACCTGTCAGGAAGGGGTGAGATAGATGGCTATTTGGATATAGCGAGTGGGATCATAGAAAGTTGTGATGTACACCTTAATTGGACTTTTTCCTTTCTCTCTCTCTTTTTTTACTTTAAACAACAAAAATAAATTACAGAGGGTCCATCACACCTAATGCCTCTAAATTTGGAGGTTCCCCTCAACCACCACTGCTAGTAGCCACTGATAGACTTATCCTCCATGAATCTATCTAATCCCCTTTTAAAGCTGTGTATTCCTGTGGCTATCATTACATCCTCTGGCAGCAAATTCCACATTTTAATCACTCTCTGTGTAAAGTAGTATTTCCTTTTGTCCATCCTGAACCTACTGCCCATCAGTTTCATTGGATGCCCTTGAGTTCTAGTATTTTGGGAGAGGGAGAAAAAAATTATCTTTGTCGACTCTCTCCACCCCATGCATAATTTTATAAACCTCTATCATGTCCCCCCATAGACATCTCTTTTCTAAACTGAAAAGCCCCAGTCTCTTCATTCTTTTCCCATAGGGAAGCTACTCCACCCCCAATCATCTTGGTTCCCTTCCTCTATACTTTTTCCAATACTGCAATGTCCTTTTGGAGATACAGTGACCAGAACTGTACACAGTATTCCCAATGAGACCGCACCATAGATCTATACAGGGGCGTTATAATATCGGCTGTTATTTTCAGTCCTTTTCCTAATAATCCATGATTTACCGTTTGCCTTTTTTTCCACTGCAGCACACTAAGTTGACCCTTTCATTGAGTTATCCACTATGGCCCCAAGATCGTTTTCGCTCTCACAGTCTCAGCAAGTTCAGACCCAATTAGCTTACACTTGAAGCTGAGATTTTTTATCCCAATGTGCATCACCTTAGACTTATCAACATCGAATTTCATTTGCCACACTGTTGCCCACTAACCCAGTTTGTGGAGGTCCCCTTGGAGCTCTTCACAGTCAGCCTTGGTTTTCACCATTCTAAATAATTTGGTGTCATCTGCAAACTTGACCACTACCCTACTCAGCCCTATTCCAGATCACTGATGAAGATATTAAATAGTACTAGCCCCAATACTGACCCTGGTGGGACCCCACTGCTTACTTCCTTCCATTTTGAGGACTGTCCATTGATTCCTACTCTTCGCTTTCTGACCTTTAACCAGTTTTTGATCCATAAAAGATACTGTCCTCTTATCCCATATCTGCTAAATTTACTCAGGAGTCTTCGGTGAGATACATTGTCAAAAGCCTTTTGAAAGTCCAGGTATATAATGTCTACTGGGAAACCATTGTCTACATGCTTGTTCACTTTCTCAAAGAACTTCAAAAAGTTGTTGAGGCAGGACTCCCCTTTGCAAAAGCCATGCTGATTTTCCCTCAGTGGGCTTTGTCCCTTGATGTGCCTAACAAGTCTACCTTTGATTACAGTTTCTACTAATTTGTCTGGGACAGACATTATGCTGACTGGTCTGTAATTTCCTGGTTCCTCTCTGAATCCCTGCCCCTGGAAGGGTGGGGTATAAATATGATAAATAAATAAATAAATATTTTAAAAAGTAAAAATTGGTGTAACATTTTCTACTCTCCAGTCTTCTGGTACAGTGGCTGAATTTAGTGATAGATTACATACACAGGTTATTAGATCAACTATCTCACATCTGAGTTCCTTAAGAACTCTCGGGTGTATGCCATCAGGACCTGGTGACTTATTGGTTTTTAATTTCCCCAGTAGGTCTAGAACTTCATCTCTGGTCAACTTGGCTCAGTTCTTTAGATGGCTATCTTGAAAACAGATATAGTGCTCAGTCTGGTATTTCTTTGGGATCAGTGCCATGTAGTTAAGCAGGGCAAGTTCAGTAGATTTCATTAAGTTCATTCCAAAAGCCACTGACATTGACCTATGAAATCCTCAAATTCTTCTGCCCTATTACAATACCACAACATATGCAGAAAATTAGTGCTTGGTTGCTCACAAAACCAACAATGACTGCCAATATTCTTATAAATTCTAGCAATCTGAACTGGTGAAATGTGCCACTGGTGTATTTTCTTGCAATTTTAATGTTGTATATGCCATTGAAGGTCAAAGAAGACGGGGACGGCAAAGGATGAGATGGTTAGACAGTGTCAGAGATGCAACGAACATGAAACTGAGCAAACTTCAGAGGACAGCGGAAGACAGGAGGGCCTGGCGGGATATAGTCCATGGGGTCGCGAAGAGTCAGACTCGACTGTGCGACTGAACAACAACATGCCATTAAAGGTGTATTGATTGATTGATTGATTGTATCCTCTTGCAAATGTTTTCCTTGAAGTGGAGACTGTTAAAGGAAGAGCCATAAGTAAAAAAAAATGCAACCAAGCTCTTGAATCTGTATCACAGCCTAAAGACTTCTTCCATTTCTTTACATAACTAGGGATAGAATTACAAGTACTTTCTAATAAATAGGTATAATAAGTTGAGATCAAACTTTGATTTTGTAACAAAGACAATTCAAACCTACTAATCTCAGCCCTTAATTCCCCATTAAGGAGTTTCCGAATAATAAAACTGCGTAGCTGCAAATATTGAATAGAGAAACGGTGTAGTTACTATGAAAACTTACTACCTCATACAGAAGTATTTTTATAATTATCTGAGTAAAGTGATCTAAATTAGCATCCTTCCAATATTTACACCACTACCTTGAGACAAGATACGTATGGGGATCCACTCCATGTTTCATAATAAGTTAAGTTTAACCCGGATGGGGCTTGAATGCTTAGAAGGTCTGAACACCCAGTCAGCGGTGCGCAAGCCAAGCTCAGGAACTGGGAGAAAATGGAGTAAATTCTGTCTTCCCCAGCCTTTATTTTCAGAGCTCCCAAGGGCTATATCTATTCCAAGGAAGGTAATGCCAAGGTACCACCAGTGACTTAGCCTCATAATGGCTCAAGTGGTTAAGATACTGAACTGCAGGCTGTGGAAGGTCAGTAGTTCAGCAGTTCGAGACCCGAGTTGCCGCATGACGGAGTGAGCTCCCATCTCTAGTTCCAGCTCCTGCCAACCTAGCAGTTCGAAAGCAAGAAATTGCAAGTAGATAAATAGGTACCACTTTGGTGGGAAGGTAACAGCGTTTCGAGCGCCTTGGTGTTTAGCCATGCCGGCCACATGACCACTGAAGTGTCTTCAGACAGTGCTGGCTCTTTGGCTTTGAAACGGAGATGAGCACCGCAACCCTAGAGTCGGATTCGACTGGCTTTCGAGCAAGGGAACCTTTACCTTTAATACATTATAAGTTTGGATATGATTGTCATTTTGTGCTCTAGTGAAATGAGGGTGTAATTTAGTGAACAAAGATATTTTTTCCTGTTTAAAGGTCTCAGACTGTGATCAGAATCTCAGCTATGCCCTTGACTGCTCATTCCGTGCCCAGACCAGAAACACCTGTCTGGGCTAAAGACAGTTAGCTGGTCAGGGTGAAGCAGGACTGTAGGACAGGACCTACACACACATATTTGCACACAGCCCCTACCTGTGCCTCAAGCTGCATGTAGAAAGAGGAAGGGCACAGCTTGAGTGGTGGAACACTACCCCATACAATAGGTAGGGAGGGGGCAAGTGGAACAAGCCCTCACTCTCTCACACACAATTTTCCCTCCCACCTCATGCTGGTTGGCCCTGGTGTTAGGGGAGTTTCCAAGAATTTAATATAACCCACCCACCCCTTTTCCCAAGTTCTATCTGGGAGAGAAAAAGAGCCACTAAGGGCTTTAG
>NW_015174940.1:130290-152933 GCF_001447785.1 Gekko japonicus
GGCCACATGACCACTGAAGTGTCTTCAGACAGTGCTGGCTCTTTGGCTTTGAAACGGAGATGAGCACCGCAACCCTAGAGTCGGATTCGACTGGCTTTCGAGCAAGGGAACCTTTACCTTTAATACATTATAAGTTTGGATATGATTGTCATTTTGTGCTCTAGTGAAATGAGGGTGTAATTTAGTGAACAAAGATATTTTTTCCTGTTTAAAGGTCTCAGACTGTGATCAGAATCTCAGCTATGCCCTTGACTGCTCATTCCGTGCCCAGACCAGAAACACCTGTCTGGGCTAAAGACAGTTAGCTGGTCAGGGTGAAGCAGGACTGTAGGACAGGACCTACACACACATATTTGCACACAGCCCCTACCTGTGCCTCAAGCTGCATGTAGAAAGAGGAAGGGCACAGCTTGAGTGGTGGAACACTACCCCATACAATAGGTAGGGAGGGGGCAAGTGGAACAAGCCCTCAC
This sequence comes from Gekko japonicus, assembly GCF_001447785.1. Lineage (NCBI taxonomy): Eukaryota > Metazoa > Chordata > Lepidosauria > Squamata > Gekkonidae > Gekko > Gekko japonicus. The sequence goes on from NW_015174940.1 coordinate 130,764, forward strand.
TCTCTCACACACAATTTTCCCTCCCACCTCTCAGGCAAGGACACAGGGGAGCTGGGGGAGGGGAGATTGCTTCCAGGCACCACCTTGAGCTAGTCACTGTCTCAGAATAGCCTTCATGGGGTTCTTCCAAGGATAAAAAGAGGGAATGGGACCCTTGTGTATGTTATTCTGAGCTCCTTATATATGACTGCATATCCTATAAAATAAGCACAGGTATGCTAATCAACAGTTCAGTGCAGAGAGGGTTCTAAATTCAGATTCCCACCACTGAACACCTGATTATTCGATAAGGCTTGGATTGCTGGTTGGCCCTGGTGTTAGGGGAGTTTCCAAGAATTTAATATAACCCACCCACCCCTTTTCCCAAGTTCTATCTGGGAGAGAAAAAGAGCCACTAAGGGCTTTAGATGACTAGAGCATGCAGTTTTAATAGGATGATCATCCTGATGCAGGCAAGAGAGCAAGCGGCTTTAGATGACCAGAGCATGCAGTTTTAATAAGATGATCATCCTGATGCAGGCAAGAGAGCAAGCTGGCATGTTAGCAGTCAGACCCTCCTCCTGCAGACGAATGTAGTTTGGTGCTTAGGGAGAGAGAAAACCCATGCCCCTCTTTAATATCACTCGGAAATATACATGCACTTCACTGCCTGGCCTAGAATAGGAACAAAATAGAAGTGACCTGAGACAGAACATGGATGTCAGTCCAGACACATATCTTGGCAGATGAGACAGGTAGGATAACACGCTAATGACACTCCTCCCCACCCAAAATGAGATGCATACTTTAAGCAAGCCTCCCCTCACCTTGACTTAACCTCATCCACAACCTATCATACCTACCCTCATCCATTTACCCTAATTAGCACTATTCACACAACCCGATAGCTTCTCCCATCCTGTACAAATGGCCTCCATAGACAACTGGATCGAGGCGGGTCTGCACTAATATTGTTGTTAGATCATTCAGCAGCTTCACACAGTTGGCTATGACCTGTTGACCCGCTGCCCCGCCACCATTGGATTACATGAAACAGTCCTTCAACGGCTGTGCTCATTTCTCCAAGGGTGGGGACAGAGGGTGAACCTAGAGGGGAAGGTCTCACTGAGTGATCCCTGCCCCCAAAATGGTCGTGCTATTCTCAACCAGAGCTAGGGCTGAAAAGGCTTGGTGGAACTCTCTGTCTAGTAAAACGCAGGCCCTGCAGGACTTGGTTCAATTTTGCAGGGCCTGTAAGACCAAGATGTTCCTCTGGGCATATGGTTGAGAACATTGATAAGAGAAATCTGAGGTCCTCCCTCCTCCCTTCTCTCCCCCTTTCTCTTTCTCTGTGCTGGTTCTTCCCAGTTGTCCCACCTGTGATGGATATTAGGGCACCATCTAGTAGTAAAGATGTCTTAGGTTTTAATTTATAATAATGTGGTTTTAAATTATAATATGCTGAATCATTATATTTTGATTGTTGTAAGCCACCCTGAGCTCTACTTGCCAGGGAATGGAGTGAGACAGGAATCGAATAAAATAAAATAAAAAATAAAATAAATCTGCATGAAGATTTTTCAAAAATTGGGGTTACTTCATTTTCTAACTTTTAAAATACTTTTTTTAAAAAATTAATAATTTGCAAGTCATAAGAACATAAGAACATAAGAGATGCCAATGTTGGATCAGGCCAAAGGCCCATCCAGTCCAACACTCTGTATCCCACAGTGGCCAGAAATACCAGTGCCATCAGGAGGTCCACCAGTGGGGCCAGGACATTAGAAGCCCTCCCACTGTTGACCCCTCCGAAGCACCAAGATGACAGAGCATCACTTGCCCCAGAGTCCCTATCTATACCTTGTGGCTAATAGCCACTGATGGACCTCTGCTCCATATGCTTATCTAATTCCCTTTTGAAGCCGTCCATGCTTGTTGCTGCAAGTCATAAGACTTGCAAATGCTGATTAAAAAGACAATATATTGCTCTATGTATATACTGTTCTACTTATTCTACACATTATCTCAAGACTGATGGAATGTAACACGTGAAGCTGCCTTATAATGAATCAGACCACTGGTCCATCAAAATCAGTATTTCTCTATTCAGACTGACAGTGGCTCTCCAGCTTCTCATCCTGAGGTCTTTCACATCACCTACTACCTCATTCTTTAAATTGAAGATGCCAGAGATTGAACCTGGGACATTTTGTATGTCAAGCAGATGTTCTGTCTCTGAGCCAAGCCCCTCCCCCCAGTACTAGACTTGTCCAATGACTTTCTCTGATATCACACCTGACAATGTTTGCATCAACATTTCAAGGAATGTTCCTCCCAAATCAGTTGGGAGAGCTATTCTTCCTGCTCCCTTAAACGAGTTCACCCTACTATTCTTGCTGCATCTCATACTCCCAGTGGTGCCTCCTGTCTCTCTTCATACGGATCTCTCCTTAAGTTAACTTTTTTTGGGGGGAAGTCTTTAATACATTAGTCCTCAGTCCCAAGTGAAACTGACCCTAACTATATGCCTGTTACATTCATCCCCTGTTACCATGATCTTTGTTTGTCTCCCATGCCATCAGGGAAAGGTCTTGGTCTCTATGTCTTGTTCATTGGTTATTCAGAGCAACTGGCTGCCCACCATGTGAAACCATTTGCTGGACTAGATGGCCACTGGTCTGATCCAGCAGGACTCTCATGTTCCCCCTCTTACATACGAAACTCCTTTCGAGTGGCACTTCATCTCTCTTCCTTCAACTCCCCTTCTGCCTTCATCTTCCTGTCCATATTTACACTTCAAGTGCCTCAGGGCAGTGGCCTACCTATTTACCTACTACTACATTAACACTGCAATCCTGGAGTTACATCCTTGTAATCCCATCAACTTCAGTGGATTTAGAAGGGCATGACTATGCTAGGGGTGCCATGGATATAAATAATAAGGGTTACAGAAACTGGCACACATGTGTTGAGAACTCCACACTCTCTGGTTAGGGTTCCTTCTTACATTCCACTGACAGCTCATTTCTGCATCACCAGCATTACATATACATCCAAGGCCATTTAGTATTATTCCTCCCAGAAACTGAGGCAGCACTGCAATGTAAGTCCCTCTCACAAGGCCTGTGGTTCTTTTACGTTATTATGTTGTGACCGAAAGGTATTGCAATGCAGAGGTTTCTGCATCATAGAGTAGGTTTATCACCAGTCACGTATGATGTTTCTGGATTTCTATGAAACCTTCTGTGAAAGTGAATCAGAAGTATATTATTTATCTAATTGTTTGGTTGATATCCTGCTCTATCACACAGGCTCAGAGCAGCTTACAGTAGTTTTCACATGTGTTTCCGTCCTCAAAGGGTTCGCAGTCTATTTCAAACCAGGCAGCTATAAACCTTAGCATGGATTAGTCTATAATCTAAATCTGTTTATATTTCACATTAGAGGAGCTGAGCTTCTGTTTGCTCCTGTCTACAAGCTGGAGTGGGTTCCAGATCGCCTTAAATGTAACATGAAACAACAGCATAAGCCCTTCCCCATTGTTACAACTTATGCACCCACAGTACACATAATTGCACTACTTGTAATGCTCCCGATATGTGCTGTTGCCAGATTGTGGGAACACAACAATACATGTATTTTTCCAATTTTGATACATGCAAATCAGTACCCTCAAAAAAATCTGGGTATCTGATATTTTACTGACATTTCACATTGTATCTAGATCATTTTAATTTTACTTAAGAAATTATTCTTGTATCTAATTTGAAATTTTTGAATGTTCTCTCAATTTACATTTGCGCTTTCAAAACAGGGTGCCATCGGTAATGTTAGTCCATAGTAACAGTTCAAGACATGTTTTCTGTTATCTGATTGCCTTAGTTTTATGATCCTTATAAAGTGTTTTAAATTGTTATTGCTAGAATTGTGGATCATTTTGAATGTTTTTAGCTACAAAGTAGAATACAAATTTTGTAGAATAATTTTTTTTTAAAAAAAATTTGGAAGTCACTTTGCATTTTTTAACAAAAATCCATAAATGTGTGTATTTTTTTAACCAATGCTGCTGTGATTATTTGTCAGTGCACTAAATGCACAATGAAGTGTTATGCACATGTATTAACATGTGTATCTAAGATCCAAATCAATCTGCCACTCAGAGATTGATGGCTGGCCTACATTGACTGCAAAATGAGGTGGTAGAGGGCCAAGGTGGTTAGATGGACTGTACCGTTTCAGAATACAGGGAAGTCATTTCATTTTTCAAAGCTCCTTTCCGTTAATCTCTTGTGAGTGGAAAACTAGCACAGCATATAAAGTGGTAAGTTCCCTCCCAAAAAGGAATTTGAACTTGGAAAAGAATTTTTAAAAGTGACCCTCCCCCTGGCAATCTGAAGTGATGCAACCTGCTCTACTACATCAGAATTCTACCCTCCCTTCCTTCCTTCCTTCCTTCCTTCCTTCCTTCCTTCCTTCCTTCCTTCCTTCCTTCGATTTATAGCCCACCCTCCCTGTACAATAGGGCTCAGAGTGGGTAACAACAGTATTCATAAGTTTAAACTATTAAAACAACTTGTCTGGTACTACTGACAACTAATAAGATGGCACATAAAAGGGAAGGGCAACATAGTGCTCCTTCTCCAAAGGGAGATAGAGATCCTGAAATTAGGTGGATAGTGAATAACAAATGAGGGGAAAGGAAACAGGAAATGGGGAAACAGGGAAAGCGGGAGGGAAAAGAAGTCAGCTGAGATAGAAGCTATCATCTTCATCAACCATAGGCCTGGTGGAACACCTCCATCTTACAGGCTCTGCAGGACTGCATCAAACCGCACAAGGCCCATGTTTCACTCAACAGAGAGTTCCACTAGGCCAGGGCCAAAAAAAACATGGCTCTGGTTGAGGACAACCAAACACTCTTTGGGTCAGGAATCACTAGTACATTGTTATCTACTGAGCGCAATGCTCTTTGGGGGAATTTACCAGGAGAGGCGGTCCCATAGATACACTGGACCCAGACCATTTAGAGCTTTAAAGGTTAATACCAAAATCTTTGGACTGCAAGAAGATCAAATCAGTCAATCCTAAAAGAAATCAACCCTGTCTGTTCCCTGGAAGGCCAGATAATGAAACTGAGGCTCAAATACTTTGGCCACCAAATGAGAAGGGAGCACTCACTGGAGAAGACCCTGATGCTGGGAAAGATTGAAGGTCAAAGAAGAAGGGGATGGCAAAGGATGAGATGGTTAGACAGTGTCATAGATACAATTAATATGAAATTGAGCAAACTTCAGAGGACGGCGGAAGACAGGAAGGCCTAGTGTGATCTGGTCCATGGGGTCGCGAAGAGTCGAACTCGACTGTGCGACTGAACAACAACAACAAACAAAAACCAAAATCTTGAACCCGATCCAGTACTTGGCCTGGACCCAGTGCAGCTGGTGGAGCACTGGTTGGATATTGGTTCTAGCTGGGGTTCCTGTAAGAACACGCACAGCAGCATTCTGTACCAGTTGGAGTTTCTGGGTCAGCCTCAAGGGTAGCCCTGCATAGAGTGACTTACAGTAATCTAGTCTGGGCATGACTGTTGTATGGATCACTATGGCTAAATCCAGGCAACACAGGAAGATGACCAACTGCCTAACATGGTACAGATGGAAAAATGCCAGTCTAGTCACATTTGTGATCTGGGCCTCTATTGAAAGGGAGGTGTCCAGAATCACACCTAAACTCTTGACCATTGGCACTGGTGTTAAAGGCACATCATCAAGAGCAGGAAGTTGGCATTCTAAGCCTGAATTCCCTTGGCCCAGCCACAGAACCTCTATTTCAGATGGATTTAATTTCAGCCAGCTCTGCTTCAGCCATCCAACCACAGCTTCCAAGCACTCCGCCAGTATGTCCAGGGCACTATCTGGCTGGCCATCCATCAGCAGATACAGCTGGGTGTCATCTACATACTAATGACAACTCAGTCCAAAGCTCTGTAACAGCTGGGCAATGGGGTGCATCAAAGAGATGATTGCCCCTTGCAGAACACCACACACCAAAGTGTATCATGATGACACCTTCTCTCCTAGCTCCACCCTCTGTCCCCAATCTTGGAGAAATGAGACAAGTCATTTCAAGGCCATCCCATGAATCCCCACATCGGCAAGGCAGTGGGTCAAAAGATCATAGCCGACCATGCCAAATGCTGCCATTAGGTTGAGCAATAATAGCAGCACAGACCCCACCTCGATCCAGCTGTCTATGGAGATAATCTGTGAGTGTGACCAGCACCATCTTGGTCCTATGGCTGGGGCAGAAACCTAATTGGAATGGACCCAGGGCCAATGTGTCCACCAGGAAAAACTGAAGCTAGATATATATACTAAACCTGAACTTCTACATACGGAGGGGGGAAAGCTAAAACCTGAAGAGTATATTGCTTGTCTCATTTTTCCAAGCCGTAAGAGCATATGCTAGATGTCTCTTCACTGACATATCCACATGTTTGATTTTTTTGGTTCAATTTGTGTAATAAGAACTTAACTTTAATGCATTCTTAAAGGCTGAAGAGGACAAACAGGGGCACCATTCATTCTCACAAGAGGCTTTGCTAGGCACAATCTTTCAACAAATGATTGGAACAGGCATGCATTCTGAAAAGCTCCAATCAAAGGCCTTGTAAAACTGGATGGCCTAGATATTAATAAGTATATCCCTACTAATGATGATGAACCAGCTGTCCAAGGAAAGGCTGATTTTTAAGCATATTCCATTTTATCATTATGACAGCTCGCATGAGAGCCCAGAGAGAAATCATTCCTATTTCTTGTCCTGGTGTCAAATTACAGTTTTATTTAAAAGATGAGGGGGCGATATCAGATCTTTTTACATTTCCATTTCTATGACCTATTTCTTTAATACTTTTACATTAAGAACATTTTAACATGTGGAGGCCAAGGGCCAAATTCAGCTGTCATATGTATGAGTTTAAACCAGGAATAATTCCACTGATCTAAAACAGAATTAAAGCTGGTGTAATAGAGAGAATAATTATGCCTACAGAACGCATTGGGGAAAGAACAAGTTAATTTTTCTTATGGGTATTTTTAAAAAGTCGCTTGCTGAAGCACATTTTCAGATCTGCATTCTTAAACATTTCTAGAACAAAGCAAAGAAGAAACTGTTTTTAAAAAATAATAACTTGTGAATAGTCGATGCTCAATTCAGAGATGTTGCATTCAGCTGACCTACTTTCAAGAGGGTTACCAATCACCTGCCTGGCACTTTACACAGAGCTGACTAAACAGCTGCTTTTGATATCCTCAACCATATTATCCTTCTGGACCTCCTTTCAGGGTGAGGTCTTGGAGACACTGTTTTACAGTGGTTTCAGTCCTACCTGAAAGGTGGGTTTCAGAGGGCAGTTCTGGGGAACTGCTGCTTGGTCATTTAGCCTCTGGGCCCCACAAGGTTCTATCTAGTCCCTCATGCTTTTCAACATCTACATGAATCTAGAGATTTGGGTTGGGTTGTCACCAACGTGCAGATGATATTCAGCTTTATCTTGTACTTCCAGTGATCCCAAAGAGGCTATGGAAGCAGTGCCTGGAGGCAATTCTGGGATGGATGAGAGCTAATAAACTGAACCTTTATCCTGATAAAATGGAGGTTCTACTGGTGGGTGGAAGGACTGAACTAGGAACTGAAGTGTTTCAAGTTCTGGTTGGGGTTGCACTCCACCTGAAGAAGCAGATTAGCGGACCTGGGCCTTCTGTTGGATAAAGCAGGTAGCGTTGGTAGTCAGGACCACCTTTTACCAGTTTCAGCTGGTGAGCCAGCTGCAGCCTTTCCAGAGCAAAAAGATCTTGTTACTATAGTACATGCCCTGATAACATTTATATTAGACTACTGCAATGCGCTCTATGTGGGGCTGCCCTTGAAAAATGTCTGGAAGCTACAGTTGGAGCAAAATGCTGTGACCAGAATGTTGACTTGAGTGGACTGTAGAATCATATCAAATTGGCTCCCAATTTCCTCCTTAGCCCAATTTAAGTTGTTAGTATTGATTTCTAAAGCCCTATAGAGCTTGGACCAAAGAGCTGCCAACCCTCATGTGGGACCTGGAGTTCTCTGGGAATTACAGCTGATCTCCAGATGAAACAGATGTTACCCTGGAGGAAATTACCACATTGGAAGATAAACTTTATGGCATTACATCACTGTTGAGCTTTCTCCTCTTCTCAAACTCCACCCTTCCTAGGCTCCAACCCCAAATCTCCCAAATCTGTTTGGTGTAGTGGTTAGGAGCGTGGACCGTAATCGGGGAGAATTGATTCCCCACTACTTCACATGCAGCTGCTGGTGTGATCTTTGGTCAGTCACAAGTTCTTTCAGAGCTGTTCTCTCACAAGCAGTCCTCTCAGCCCCAGCTGCCTCACAGGGTGCCTGTTGTGGGGAGGGGGAGGGAAATAAGATTGTAAGATGCTCTGAGACTCCCTTGGGCTGTGAAGGGTGAGGTATAAATTCAATCTCTTCTTTCTTCAATCTCTTCAAGCCAGAGTTGGCCTCCCTATTGAACCACCTATTCTCTTATGAACTTATGCAACCACTATGGTCATCTTAAGAAACACTGTTTTGGGTGTCCCCTTTCTATGATGTGAGATGCATGGCATCCCAAGAAAGGGACTTTTTAGTCATGGCACCAATGCTATGGAATTCCCTCCCCGGGGAGACTCATCTGACCCCATCTATCATTGACTACCAATGTTCTATTTTGTTTGGCATTCCCTCACTTACACACATTCCTGTTCATGTGTTTTTGCTTTACTGTTGTTTTAATTGTTTTATGTACTCTGACCCCATCTATCATTGACTACCAATGTTCTATTTTGTTTGGCATTCCCTCACTGACTTTACTGTTGTTTTAATTGTTTTATGTACATTGTAAAGCTGATTTTAAAGTGGGTTTTTTTGTTGTTGTTCACTGCCTTGAAGATCCTGTCGGGTGGAATGGTGACATGAAAATATATTTTAAATAAATCAATAATGAATGAACAGTAATTATAACATATAGGTGGCAATGTGCCCCACAAGGAGATGGGCCCAATCTGTGCCTAAGCCAGGTTTCAAAAACACACAGTTTCTGTCCACACCTGAAGAATGAAAAACTTTCAAGTAAAGCAATACTCGTTCTGACTAACCATTTTCCTTCTACCATGCTCTATTGAGCTCAGGGAAGCTCATTTGGCTTTCCCTCCCATTTTGTTCTTACCACAACCTATGCAGTAGGTTAAGGGGGAAACATGATGGGTCCAAGGTCACACAGTTTCATGGCTGAGTGTAGCCTAGTTGTAGCCTTACACTCTACCCCCTACACTATAGTAGCTTCTTCTGGTGCTACTTTTTCCATTTCTCTGAAAATGTTATTCCATGACACTCATTCTTGACTGGCAAAATACATGAGAAATCCATGACTTCCCATCTGAGTGCAGGTTTTTTGCAAAGTCTGGTTTCAAAGTACAAAATGGCAAATTAGGTGGGTGATCCATGATCAGAACTCCCAGCATTTTAACGTTCAAAACAGCTTGTGGTGAGCCCCTCATTTGGGTCAGGGCTCTGGTGTTTGGGGCTGGATTTAGCTCCTCCACAACACTTCCCTGTCAGAAATGCATCTCCCCCACTCCACAAAGGGGAAAGAAATGCTCCTGGACAGTACATTGCTTTCCCTCTACTGCACTACTAGTATCCACAAAGACTAAAAAGAAAGAAAGGAAACATAGAACACAATTCAAGGATGAAAATTTTTCATGCCTAATATCCCAGTGTGTAAAAAGCAAATTTTAAATATTTGATACGTTATCTCTTGGCCAGACCATATATGTCAAATGGTATATCAACCAGCCTTGTTTTAAAAGGCTCAGAAGAAATTTATAATAGACCACTCACAATCCAAAGCAGAGTTAGAAAAAATGTTGTATGCTGTTTGTGTCTACTGTTTTTCTGGAGCAGGCAGAGTCTCATCTCTGACACTGAATTAAATCAGCTGAACTCTAAGAAGTTTTCCACATAGAAAAAACCCTGACCAGACCCATTCTTTCTCTGGTGTTTAGAGTCAGGTTTTTACTGATGTGATAAAGATAATTTACAATTTATTAAAGGTTACAATTCATTAAGAGGTAATAAGATATATTTTCACATTCCCTATTAGAGAAACACATCAGAAATAAAATACTGTCAAAAATATTTGTCCTTAGCTCTCTACATTATCTATTAAATGTAGACCATATCAGTTAAAATTGACTCTGACCAATTATCGACTAAAGCTTTAATTGATTACCAGTTAAACAGACTCAAAAAATTATCAATACATCAGCATTGCACACTTACATAATACTATTTTAAATGCTATCTGATGTGTTTCTGTCTTCCTTTTTATGTTCTCATTATCACAATAAATACACAGCTCCAAGAAATAACTGTAGAAAATTCATGTGAGCCTTCTGTCTCTATCATTACCAAGTATTTGTTGTTCAGTCGCACAGTCGAGTCCGACTCTTTGCGACCCCATGGACCAGATCACTCCAGGCCTTCCTGTCTTCCGCCGTCCTCTGAAGTTGGCTCAATTTCATGTTCGTTGCATCTGTGACACTGTCTAACCATCTCATCCTTTGCCGTCCCCGTCTTCTTTGACCTTCAACCTTTCCCAGCATCAGGGTCTTCTCCAGTGAGTGCTCCCTTCTCATTTGGTGCCCAAAGTATTTGAGCTTCAGTTTCATTATCTGGCCTTCCAGGGAACAGTCAGGGTTGATTTCTTTTACGATTGACTGATTTGATCTTCTTGCAGTCCAAGGGACTCTCAAGAGTCTTCTCCAGCACCATAGTTCAAAAGAATCTATTCTTCGGCGCTCGGCCTTCCTTATAGTTCAACTCTCGCAGCCATATATGACTACTGGGAATACCATTGCTTTGACCATGCGGATGTTTGTTGGCAGGGTGATGTCTCTACTTTTTATCATGCTGTTTAGGTTCACCATCACTTTCCTCCCAAGGAGCAGGCGTCTTTTAATTTCATGGCTGCTGTCACAGTCTGCGGTGATCTGGGATCCCAGGAACGTGAAGTCTGTCACTACTTCCACGACTTCCCCTTCTATTTGCCAAGGAGTGATGGGGGCGGATGCCATGATCTTAGTTTTTTTGATGTTGAGCTTCAAGCCCACTTTTGCCAAGTATACAGTGTTTTAAAATAACGCATCACTGTTGGTCTGCTTTTCCCTGAGTACGTTAACATATATACTTTACTTACAAGATTCCTGCTAAGAAAATAGGCAGGCCTTCAATCAGGATTGTATACAAAATGTCTCCAGCTGCTAAATAAATTACTGGAAAAGACAAAAATAATTATACTCCCCACTGTGTACAAAATTCACTTATTATACTTTCATGTTATTGGCAAAAAAAAATTGACACAAAGTTGAAGGGAATCATAAACTATTTCATACATAGTGGTTAAAATGTACTGCCACAGTAATCCATGTGCTAATCCTTCCCAATGTACTCTACATGGATTTACCTTTCAATTGGTTCAGAAACTGTTTGCTCAATTGGTTGTGGTCAGTGACCATCAACATATCTAATTCTCAGTGTGGCCCCCATACCAAGATATACACACCTCACTCACTTAAATGGAGGTGCCACTCAAAGGGCCATTGCAGTCATTTAACTCCCACCATGATGTGACTACAGCTCCTAGTTTAACTGCGTTTAAAGAGAGACATATAGATGTGTGGGGATTACAAACGTGTGGTAATGTGAACTACAAGTACCCATTAAGTGAAGCAGCACTTCCTTTTGTTAAAACAGAATAAAGGAAGCACTACTTCAAACAATAGGTAGCTGACTTGTGGAAAACATTGCCATGAGATGTGGTGATAGCCATTGGCTTAGATGAATTAAAAAGAGGCTGGACAAGGTCTATTACTGGCTATTAGCTATGATAGTTAAATAAACAGAGTCCTAGTGGCACCTTTAATATCAACAAAGTTTTGTTCAAGACGTAAGCTGTTGTGTGCATGCACACTTCATCAGACAATGAAATGGAATTACAGATCATACTTGCCACCCCGTATATATACAAGTATGATCTGTAATTCCATTTAATTGTCTGACGACAATTAAAGCTCACACCTTGAATAAAACTTTGTTGGTTTTAAAGGTGCCACTGGACTCTTTGTTCTGTTGCTTCAGACCAACAGGGCTGCCCACCTTGATCTTAAGTTAAGTAGAAGCAGAATGTCTCTGATCATCAGATGCTGGTGAACGGTCAGCAAGTGCATTCTGTGGGCCCAGCTTATTGACTTCCCTGTGGCATCTGAATGGATGCTGTTTGAAACAGGTGGGTTTCCCACACATTCAACCTATGTCTGGCTTTCTTGGCAGTCGATCCACAAGCTTTGGAATTGGCTTGGGCACAGTTCTTCCGCCCATATGCCCTTTCTCGGCATTTTTGCAGTTGTGGAGTCAGTTTATTTTCGTCTGCATGTGCCTTTATTTTTGTCAGCACCCCTCCTTTATTTTTTGCACCTTGAACTGGACTCGGAAACTAATCAGCAACCAGTGAAGGGACCTCAAGATAGGAGTGACATTGTCTCACCAACTAACCGCAGATAACAAACAGGCTGCCACCTAGGAATTGCAGTAGAGGGAAAGGCAGTATATTACCTAGGCAACAGTGTAATGCTTACATGTCTTCTGTGTATACCATGTAGCACCATGACATCTTGCCCCAAGTTCTATATTTACCAGCACAAACTCCTCATGGAGGGAAAGATGACATCTCAGTTGGTGTTTATAATTGCATTCACAAAAGGCTCATGTCAGCTTCAGCAATCATGGTGATTTCATCATACTAAAGCAATCAGCTTCTGAGCATGTGTCCACAGCACCTACAGACCTCAGCTGCTTAATCTCATAAATGCTGCCACACAGGCACAAAAAAAGCATATGAGATCAAGACACATCTCATTTTTAATTATGAATGGAGTAATAATTTGACAGCAAGGGTAGTGTAACCAGGGAGGTATAAATTAGGTAGAGGGGATCTCTGAATGTAGCTGAAGACTGGAAATAGGATTGTCAGTCTGTAGGTGATGTCGGATATCAGTTTCCCTGGAGAAAATGGCTGCTTTGGAGGGCTGACTGTATGGCATCATACCCTGCTAACGTTCCTCCTCTTCCTAAACCCCGCCCTCCCCAGGCTCCATCCCCCCCAAATCTCCAGGAATTTCTCAAACCGGACTTTGCAACCCTAATTGGTAAACAGTGACAGAACTGAAGCTGGGGAAATTAATTTAGACATATCTGAGATCCAGACACACTTGACTGTTCTTCAAAATTTCCTAATTTTGATTCTGAAATTAAAATTCAAAAGACATGGCTACAAAACCAAACCTTAACATTTACTTGTTCAGTGATTCCCTCCAGCTCACTGAGGAACTAACGAGAAGCATGAAATTAACATTCTATCCGCCGACACAGTTGGACAATGAAGAAAGCTGACAGCAAGAAAGTTGATTCATTTGAAATGTGTTGGAGGAGAATTTTACAGATACTGTGGACTGCTAAAAAGACAAATAAATGGGCTCTAGATCAAATCAAGCCTGAACTCTTTCTAGAAGTTAAAATGATTAAACTGAGTCTATTGTACATAGGTCACCTGAGAAGATGAGAGTCACTGGAAAAGATAATAATGCTAGGAAATGTTGAAAGCAGCAGGAAAAGAGGAAGACCCAACATGAGATTATGGACTCAATAAAGGAAGCCATGGCCCTCAGCTTCCAAGACCTGGGCTGTCAAGTATTGACTCAACGCCGTAGGAAGAAGTGATTTCAGCTTTATTTAACAACAGGAACCTCAGAAGAACACACAACAACCAACAGTGGAGCATAGCTCCCTTTTAAACAATCCCGGGCTGGTGTAGCCACGCCCAGGAATAGTTAAGGACCAATAGTATTCTTACAATAAAGTCCAATCAGGTTTGTTCCCTCCAGCACAGTTCTTAAGCTTTTGATTGGTTACATTTTACCTTCAACCAATAGGATTGTTCCAGCTTAGAATCCAGGCTGAAACTCAAGCTTAACATTGCATTTAATACAGTGAATACATAACAATTCCTCCCCCCTACTGGGAGATCCTGATATTCTGCCCTTTGAGGCTGACAGGGTGTTTTCCTTCTCTACCATCATCTTCTGCATAACCATAGCAATTAAGCTTTTGTGTTGTCCTCTCAAGAAAATCTGATGCAGAGTCAAACCTATTATGACCATTTGGGAGAGAGGAAATTCTCAAACCTATTTTTACAACTTGAATTTGATTGTGGGGGATTGAGCTTTATATTATTCTAAGTACCGAATCATGAGGCTGAGACAGAGATGAATTTATTGAATGGCCTAAAAAAAAATGCCATTATAGCTTCTGCTCTCCATTAAAAGTAACGTGAGCTTAAAATAGTGTCCCTACCTAAAAGGGGCTGTTAGAACTCGGGTTCAGATCCTCACTGCCGTGGAAACCTGCTAGGTGACCTGGAGCCAGTTGCATGCTCTTGGCCTAACCTACCTAACTATAAATACACGTTGATGGGGTCTGAACTGGCAGAGACTGACCAAGAAAGAGATCTTGGAGTCGTAGTAGATAACTCACTGAAAATGTCGAGACAGTGTGTGACTGCAATAAAAAAGGCCAATGCTATGCTGGGGATTATTAGGAAGGGTATTGAAAACCGATCAGCCAGTATCATAATGCCCCTGTATAAATCAATGGTGCGACCTCATTTGGAATACTGTGTGCAGTTCTGGTCACCACACCTTAAAAAGGATATCTGCTCTTTGACGACAGGGGTGGTGCGTTGCCGGACCTCCCGGGTTGAGCGCTCGGCTGCCTCAGCGGCAATAGCTTCAGCATAGGCGATGGCAAAGGTAAGTTCTGTCTTCGCGAAGAGGCGTTGCTGGAGCCGTTCGTCCCGCAGTCCACAGACAAGCCGATCTAGGAGGGCTTCTTCTAAGGCTGTGAATTTGCAGGGTCGGGCCGCTTTTCTGAGAGCCGTTACGAATTCCGCGATGGACTCGGTGGGACCTTGATTTCGTTTATAAAACGCATGGCGACAGGCGATCTGTGATGGTTGGGGCGAAAAATGTCCCTTTAACCGGTCTGTGACGACCTTCCAGGTTGCCTCCTTGATGTCGGTGGGTGCGACCAAGGATCGGGCGATATCAAACACCGTCTTTCCGCAGGAGCTGAGTAGCGTCGCCTTCTTTCTCTCCTCATCCACGATCTGGTTTGCTTGTAGGTGGAACTCGAACCTTGATAGGTACGAGTCCCAATCCTCTGAGCCCGGTTCGAACGCCTCGAACGCCAGGTTGACGGCCATTCCAGCGGTTGGTTCGACCACGACAGCAGGTGGAGCCGCGGCTGGTTCGGCCGGGTGTGCGTCTTCGTTCTCCGTTGTAGCGTTGGATTAGCGGGGCTGCCTACCCGTCCTAGTATCCCACCTTCGTCGCCATTTGTCAAGTATTGACTCAACGCCGTAGGAAGAAGTGATTTCAGCTTTATTTAACAACAGGAACCTCAGAAGAACACACAACAACCAACAGTGGAGCATAGCTCCCTTTTAAACAATCCCAGGCTGGTGTAGCCACGCCCAGGAATAGTTTAAGGACCAATAGTATTCTTACAATAAAGTCCAATCAGGTTTGTTCCCTCCAGCACAGTTCTTAAGCTTTAATTGGTTACATTTTACCTTCAACCAATAGGATTGTTCCAGCTTAGAATCCAGGCTGAAACTCAAGCTTAACATTGCATTTAATACAGTGAATACATAACATGGGCATAGGGCTGCCAAGTCTCGTTGAATCGTGGCGGGGGATCATCATTCTTTACAGGAGCTCTGCCGTGGGGGACGGCAACAGGCGTTGCACCGCCGTCGCCAGGATGTGACGCTACGCGTCGCTCTGGCAACGGGACTTGGCAGCCCTACCTGGGCAAGACTGCTAACAATAGAGTGTTTTGGAGGACATTAATTCATATGGTCACCATAAGCTTTAAGCAATTTGATGGCACTAACACACACTCCCAACACTGTTCTCTGGAGGACTGTTTGTCCCCCATGAGGAGAATTTAGGGGAGTGGTAGGCTGCAGTTGGAGAGGTTTGGGAGTTCCCTTTTCTGAGTGCACTTACATAATTTAGGATCCAAATCTTTATTCATACATATATTTCATGACAAGATGTGATACTTTCTTCCTATACTATACGGCTCTTTCCCATAATAGCATGGTGTTGGGTAATGTAAGTACTTTGGCTTGTATGTTGACAAAAAAATTATTACAGGAGTAGAATAATATAGCATTACACATTCTACCCACCTTGGCCCTCTGGAGATGATTGCCATATCACACATCCTGTCACCGCTGAACGATTTCTCAGATAGAAACCTTCTGGAAATTAAATTTCATGGCTGGAGAAAGGAACTAACATGAAGTATGAAATTAACAACTCGTATTTGTATTTACATTTCACTAGTGGCAAATGATATGAAATAATTTCTTTTTATCTTTTTGCAGAGCCATTTCACAGCTGATTTTACTTTGAGCCAACATGGTATTTGAGGTAATTTACATGAAGATAATGTCATCATCTTTAAAATTATCAGCTTCATGGGGATTTCATTTTTTATTAATGGCATTTAAGGCAGATACTTTCATTTACTGAAGAGAAGGTAAAACAGCAAGCCGCCCTAAGGAATTCCTCAACAGATGTCCAGATAGCGAGCTAATAATAGCTACAGAGTAGGAGTTAACAGCCCATACTGAAGGCACTTCAATCAGCCACAGCAATGGGGAAGGGGGAGGGGGAGGGAAGGGGGAGGGAAGGGAAATCACATTAAAGCAATGATGTTACAAAAGAAAACAATCAGTTTTGCAAGTTATGCTTCCAATATGGAACCAAGAAAAAATAGAGCCCTTCTCATTCTATCCCAGGCACGTACAACTTATGATTCACTAAACATGAAGGACTGGGTCCTTCTGTACCATTCAGCGCACAAGACTTACTTCTGAAACCCTGGTCTCCATGCCTCCACTTTCAGAATGAAGCAGGTGGCAACCAGAGACTGGGCTTTTTCAGTGGTGCATCTTACTTTTCGAATACTCCCTCCCTTACCGTTCTGTAGGCACTGGCCAAAATATTGCATGGACTCTTTTATACCTAGCATTTCAGGCCAAGGGATTTTTTTTAATGTCTCTGGCTTGTCTTTAATGGCTTTAAATACTAATGGTGCACTGATCCTGAGAACATTTTAGTAAATTGGAGCTGCAGAACAGCTATGATGATATCTTGTATTAATCTAGACAGATGTCTTGTATTAATTTAGACCTGAGCTGTCTAGTTACTGATTTAATGTGGTTTGATCTAGTAAACCTGGGGCTACTGCAGTAAATGGCATTCCCACATGTCCCCTTCCTCCATATCATGTTACATCACTTATCAATTTAATTTAGGCCTGTATTTGACTAATGTAGTTTATTTGATTTATTGGAAGTCCTAACTGGAGATTTTATATTGTGGTATTCTATATTTTTTAAAAAATGTTGTTTTATTTACATTGTAAGCTGCCTTTAGTTCCACAAAGTAGAAATGCAGCTAACAAATGTTTTAAATAAATAAAGCCATGTTGTGGATATCAGTGATGATCATTTTCCCACCTTGCTCCACTTTATTTATTTATAATCACATTTTAAATTATTGACCTCCCCCCCAAAAAAAACACATCATTAAAAATATTTCAAAGAGAGCTAAAATATGTAAAAAGACATAAAAAACAGCAATTAAAACATTGGTCAGGAAGGTGGAAATCACTGAGGGAATGACAAATGAAACAAAACAGTCTTCACCTGTTGGCAGAATATGGAGACAGACAGCTCTCCCTGGGAAGAGAGTTCCAGAGTTTTGGTGCCATGATTGAGACGGTCCTCCCCTGGGTTACCACTGCTACTGATAAGGGTGAGGGCATGCACATCATGACATCACATCTTATGGTCAATAATATTATACATCAAAAAGGGAGGAAACTTGACACAGGGATGCTATCTTGGGCAGAAACTCCACTCTTAATTATCTCCTAATTAGTTCACTAACCAAGGGTTCTCAGATTCTCTTGGGCTGCAGTCACATGGAGCATTAGCCACGCTACAGAGACGGAAGATAGGCGCGATCACAGCACCACATCTGGGAAGCGTAGAGCTCCCGTGGTGAACTCGAGGCTTCCTGCCGAAGATGCGGGGTAAAAAACTAGTACCTCTGAGGTACTAGTTTCCGGAAACCGCAGGGCAAGGGTGGGCGCCTGATCGCGTTTCCGGTGGAATCCCATGGCATCTGACGCCCGCCCATGTCCCATCGCGAAAAGGTGTTTCCCCCCCCCCAAGTCTCCACAGGATGTGCACAAGCACCCAATGGTGCATGCGCAGACTTTGGTGGGGAAAACCCTCCCGTTTGCCACAGAAGCGGTGCCTAGTGATTGCTGTTGTGATTGCACCATGCCACTTCTTTGCCACGCTGCAGGATCGTCATGTGATTGCCACCCTCGTTTACCCGCCGGCACCGAGGGAAGGACCCTTGGTGTGCCGCCGGCACATCGGATCGCGTAATCGCGGATCAAACTGCGCCGGGGCAATTAGCCACGCCTCCCCCCCCCGCGATATCCGGCCTGTGTGACCAGGGCCTCAGTTAAGCTTTTTTCAAGTGTTGTTCAGAGTTACAAAACAAACAGGTTAATCTGGTTTTAAGATGTAGAGGCCAAAATACCAACAGGATTAGGTGGGAATAGGACCGAGGGGGTCCTGGGTTCATAACCCAAAGCACCATCTCTCCTATATTATAAAGCTGATGTGGTGGTACGTTGCTGAACATTCCACACAGAGTCCACAGCCTTTGGCTCCGTGATCTGTCATTCAGAAGCTCTCCCTATCCACTGGCTGCGTTGCCTGAGTCTCGCCTCCAATATTCTAAACAGTTTGCTTTTCTTCTCCCCCCAATAGCCAGTCAGAACACAGAGGTCATTTGCATATGCGGCCTGATTGGCCTTTGCCTCTAACATTCTAAACAGTTTGCTGTTGCTGTTGGGAGTCCTGAGGTAAAATAAATACCCCACTCTCCCTGTGGGGCCTGGAGATCTCCCACAAATCACCGTGTTCCCCAGCCACAGCACATCATTTCCCCTACAGAAAATTTCCCAGCTATTACAACTGATGTCCAGATGACCAAGATCAGTTCTCATGGAGACAATGGCTGCTTTGGGCAGTGGACTCTGGCATTATAGCCTGCTGAGGTCCCTCCGCACCCCAAACCCTGCCCTCCCCAGGCTCTACCCCTCAAATCTACAGCTATTTCCCAACCCAGAGTTGGCAACCATGTAACTGGCTATGGAACTGTTTTCCAGACTCTTGAAACCCAGAAGATATATCATAGGAGGAGGTGCTTTTCTACCTTACCTGCCAATGCATAGCCCCAAATAGCCAGGCGGCACCTGGAGATCTCCAGCTATTACAACTGATGTCCAGATGACCAAGATCAGTTCTCTTGGAGACAATGGCTGCTTTGGCCAGTGGACTCTGGCATTATACCCTGCTGAGGTCCCTCCACAACCCAAACCCTGCCCTCCCCAGGCTCTACCCCTCAAATCTACAGGTCTGGCTCTCCCCTTAGTATTGCCAGTCTCCAGGCAGCACCTGGAGATCTCCAAGATCAGTTCTCCTGGAGAAAATGGCTGCTTTGGGTAATGGACTATGAAATTATACCCTGCTGAGGTCCCTCCACACCCCAAACCCTGTCCTCCCCAGGCTCTACCCCTCAAATCTACAGGTATTTCCCAACCCAGAATTGGTAACTGCCTGTGGAACTGCTTTCAAGACCCTTGGAAGCCAGAAGACGTGGCATAGTAGGAGGTACTTTTCTACCTTAGCTGTCACTGCATAACCCCAAATCAATGTAAGTCAGGGGTGGAAGGAACCATACCTGTTACCATGAGGTTGTCCTTCCATACTACCAACTTGGGGCAGCAAAATGACTTGAGACCCCCCTGCCTTATAGCTAAGCAGAAGGAAATAAACATGGCTTGCCTTCCTCTATTTTCCCCTTCCCTCTGCCGCCCCACCAGCCGCAGCCAGGACACTCACCTGGAGCTTCCTTCTAGAGCTCGTTGTATTTCTTCCCACAACAGGCCTTACTCCTGGTTTCACATATTTCACAATTAAGGACCAAAGGCCACTAGGAAGTTTTCAAAAATAGTATATGTGATTAAATCACAGTCATGCTATCATCTCATCTAGCAGAGCCCCGAGAGGTTTCAAGACTACAACTAAAAATGTAATGTGTGACTGTGACTGTAACCCTTGTTTGGAAACAAGGATCTCATACAAGCATACTCCTTACAGAGGGAGGGGGATGATTGGCTACACCTTCCTGTAGGCAAACTCTGTAGCAGACCCATGTAAAATGGTCTTTAGTATCAATAAATGCACATAGATGAAAAATCTGTGGATAGCCAGCATTATGTTTGGAGTTTCTGCAATAACAATTCTCAGTGCTTGAAAAGTGAGCCAAAGTCCCATTAAAAAGTTCCCAGACTCCTTCATGATTGCAAACTGTAAATATAAAAGTTGCTGCCAATTAGAGTACCTCCAACCACCTTTTCTGCTAATAGTGCTAATTTAATAGGAAGAGAGCCTATGAATCTTCCCATGAATCTTCTTGACAACTGCCAGAAGCAACCAGTTTAACTAAACCTAGGATTCTTGCTCAACAACAGACATTCACAGTTAAAACAGGATTTGATTATTTCTATTGATTGAACATTGTCCTAAAGAACTGTGCTTGCTTTCTAACTTCTTTTTCACTGCCATTTCAAAGATTTTTACCATGGCTCTCAAATGCTTCTTTGCTAGTGTGCTCATACAAATACCAAACAGAACAAACTGGGCCAGGTCACATATGCAGCCCCCATTCCACCCGAGTGTGCATCTAGTGAGCCTCTGGTGCCTGCTGCTAGGATCAGAGATGGATGATGCTCATATGTAGACTTGTGAAAATTGGCAGCTGTGCATACAGCCACCATGACATGCAATTGGTCCTGGAAGAGAGCTGATGTGATCATGCAGTGAGCTTACCTGGATGATTGACTTTGTCTTTTCTTTTTTTAAGGTTTTAAAGCAATTTTATTGAAGGAAGAAATTTATAATTGTACTACATCGCCAAACTCAGTTAATAATATAAAAAACAAAACTTCACATGCATGCTTTATCTTCATATCTTCTTCTTCATCTTCCCTCTTCTTTCTTCTCCCAAACTTATTACTAAATAATATTGAGGATTGCCTTTGTCTGACTTTGTGCAAGGGCTGCCAGCTATGATCCTGAAGACCCCTATGCATTCCCAAGGCTCTCATGTGCAGGCCACCACACAACCCTGTGAGATAGGTTAGGCTGAGTGTGCTTGACTGGCCAAAAGGCTCACCCGACAAGCTCCTGTGGCAGTGTGGGGATTCGAACTTGGGTGCTAGGTCCCAGATCATAGTCTGGCACTCTAATCACTAGATCATGATGGCTTGCTAAACACAAATCCCACACTGCTGTGCCTCTTGAAATGAGTCTTCTTGAAATCCTAGAGATTACAAACTCCATGACCCACAATAGAAAATGATGCTTCTAAAAATGCCCAGAAGCATAATTTTCAGAGGCACAGTGGTGCACTATTTGTTTCATGATGATCCCTTCCCACTGCTGGTTACCTTTCTCAAAGGCAGGGGTTGTTTGGGGCCAGAGCGCTGCTCTGGCAGCCCAGCAGCGGGTGCAAATGGTGGTGGCAGCAAGCCCTGCTCCAGCTCCCTGCGCCAAAGCACTGCGGCCCGGGGGAGGCCTGGAGAGCCGCGCTGATGGGGTAAGTAAGGAATCTGCAGGGGTGGGGGCTTGATGGGGGGAGGGAGAGCCTCCCCCCCATCTCTTTGCCATCTTTCCCTCCTTTCCTTCTCTCCTTTCCTTTTCTTTCCCTCTTTTCCTTCTCTTCCTTCCTTCCTTCCTTCCTTCCTTCCTTCCTCTCTTTTCCTCCTCCTCTCCTTCTCTCTTTCTTTCATTCCCTCCTTTCCTTCTCTCCTTTTCCT
>NW_015174940.1:153033-156572 GCF_001447785.1 Gekko japonicus
TCTTTCCCTCCTTCTTCTCTTCTCTCTTTCTTTCCTTCCTTCTTTCCTTCTCTTTCGTTCCCTCTTTCCTTCTCTCTTTTTATCCCCTTTCCTTCTCTTTCTTTCCCTCTTTCCTTCTCTCTACTCTCTCTCTTTCCTTCCCTCTTTCCTCCTTCTGTGGTCCAACTCTAGTGAGAAAGGGTTTAAACTTTAAACCCCTTCTCTCTTTGCTTCCCACCCACAGGCTTTTGAAGATGCCCCCCCTTTTTGATTCCCCTTCTGACATAACTTTTGGTGATGTCAGGGGGCATGGCATATGCTAATAGCCTAGTAGCTCATTAGCATACCATATGCTGATGAGCTCTTGAAGGTAAGATGTTTTTGCTAGGGAAGGGAAAGGAGTAACTGGCAGGAAGGACTACATAGTAAACCCCAGTTTGAGATCAGTGGGCTGACTTACTATAAGGCAAATAATGTGTTTCTTTTGGGAAGAAAAGTTAAACAAGGACAAAGAAAACCTGGTGGTTTCACTAATAAAACTTTTCTTAGATTGAGGACCTAGCTGAAGACCAATGGTCTAAGCACGTATAACTGACACAGTTTAATTGTTCCACCATGCAACTAAACTATCAGCCTGGGTATTCTCAGTGAAACAACATTGGACCCATTTGTGGTCTGTGAAGCAGTGTCACTTAAAGAAGCAGTATCATTGAAATTCCAAAGGTTCTTTCTTCTACTTAGCCGAGCCTTAGGGATCAATTACAAAGCAGATATAGGCTTTATTCATAACATCAATATCGAAATGATCTCATCTACTTGCTGCCAACATCCAGTGGGGAAAAAGTCCTTGTCAACTGCAGACTAGGCCTTTTTTCTTTTCCAGTGGATAAATTTTAAGAGGCCTTACAAACAATTAGGTTTTTTTATTCACTTAGTAATAATTGGCAGTACAGGATGCTTTCGTACTAAAAAATAAAGACATATCACTTCAGATTAGCAGTTTACACGGATGACTATTGCTTTTTAGTTTTTGTAAAGAAAACAGAAGCCATGAACCAACTGTGGCCCCAAAGACCTTGCCTGAACTTCCAAGATGACAGCAAGCACCCCAGCACTGAAAGAGCACCCACCTATGCTTTTTGCTGGACTGGCTCTTCAATACTATTCAACAGCATACATGCCATGAAAGCCAGTGTGGTGGAGTGGTTATATTTTCAGACTAGGATCTGGGAGACTCAGCTCAGAATTCTCACTCTCCTGTGGAAGACCCCTGAGTGATTTTGGGCCAGTCACACATTCTCAGCCTGACCTACCTCACAGGGTTGTAGTGAAGATAAAATGGAGTACAGAAGAATGATGCAAGCTGCTGTGAGTCACCATGTGGAGAAAGACAGTGTATAAATGAATTAAATAATAAATATAGCTGAATATGAGGAACAGATAAAAAGGCATGTTGGTAGGTGGGTGTGAAGGAGAGAAGGAAGCAGGGAAAGATGAGGATGGGGGGTTGTCTGCAGGAGGGGGAAAGGATGTGGTGAAGGGGATACAGGATAAAATGACGTGCCCTCCACAAGTCCTTGTGGGTTTCCTACCATGCAATCAGGCAGAGAGAAGCACAGGGTAAACTAGCAAGCATCTCAAGACATGAAAACAATAAAAGCTTACCAAAAGTAATTTATCACAGTTTACTGGCACAAGGAGACCTATGGGGGGGGGGAGCACCTTGGCCCTAACCAACTCATCATGTCCAGCACTAGAGAGCTGATGACAACTGTCAGGTCCTCTTCAATACACTGTGAAAACTGTCTGGGTAATGAAGAGGGAAGACAAGTTTTAATCAAGATCTATTGTTTGGGAGGAGTCAGCCCAGCAAGGCAGGCAACAAAAGGTATTGTTTCCTAGCTCTTTCCTTCTTAAGATAGTGATCTGCAGGCAGAAAGTGGAAGGCTGACATTTAACTAGCCATTGTGTTGTAGTTCATCCTAGATACTTAATGTCGTGGTCCTTAATTCATGCCACCCACTGTGTCTTGTTTCTTCATTCCAGTGGAGGTAAATCACATTTTCTTCTGCAAGGCATGGGAACATACAGGGCCAGCTTCAGCATACCATGAGGTGGGGCAACTGCCAACACACACACACTGACCCAACACACACATACCTATGCACTCCCCCCACCCTCCCTCTGTGTGCCCTTCCCTGCCCATTCACTTGCTAGTGCTCCTTCAGCCATGCTCCCTCCCAGCTTCCAACTGTTGATGGGGAAATGCATGGGAATGGTGCACAAGGGGTGGCTCTCCTGGTCGCCACAGAAGCAACACTACCAGCTGCTCGTACCAGCCAGTCAGGGAATGGATGTGGTACAGGTGGTGGGAGGGCTCAGGAGCAGAGGAAGAATGCACAGTCAGGTGGGGGGCATGTGGGGGTGAGTTTAATGGGAAGCGCAAAGTAGAGCTGGGCATAAGGGGGCCTTTGGGCATTGTCTGCCCAGGTCCCCCCAAAAACCTGGAACCAGTGGGAGGGCTTCTAATGTCCTGGCCCCACTGCTGGACCTCCCGATGGCACTGGTATTTCTGGCCACTGTGTGACACAGAGTGTTGGACTGGATGGGCCTTTGGCCTGATCCAACATTGGCGTCTCTTATGTTCTTATGTTCTTAATCTCCCTTTATAGACCTGATCCTGTATCCATCTGGTTTAAAAAGTTTATAAAATTCAAAATCTAGACATCCCCTAAGTGAGGTGGTGAACTTTTAAAGGTACATAGTAGAATTTTCTCTAACTATGATATATATGATGCTTTGATATAAACAGTTTTGCATTGCCTCTAGGTCTATAGATACCTTTTCAAATTACTCTTAGAATAGAACTGATATGTGTTATTCAGGATATTTATTAGTGATTCTCTGATGGTAGGTCTTTTTGCTACAATCAATATGAGTATGCCTGTATCTGATAAGTTGGCCTCCTGTAGGTTCTTTGACACGTGTCTTTGCATTTGCATATATATGAGGTGCTTACTAGCTTTCTTTAAGACTGTTGTCCATTGTAAAGGAACTAATATTTAGTATAGGAGCTATCTATAGCCATTTGGGTAAGTTATATGCTTGTGTATTACCATGAGCCATCTTTGAGCTCTTGATGTTGTTATTATGAATTAATTGTATATTCAATTACTTTTTATAGAACTTGAAATTCCTGTTATTCCTGTTATTGGATGTTGTGAATAATTACTCCAACACAGTATGTATGAATTCATTTTTACTAATTGTGTTGTCCAGTATTGGGGTTCATGTTTCCAATATTGAGTGTTATATGTTTCAGGTGGTATTTTTGATAAAGACCCCGAAACGAACTTCGAAAACTCGAGCTGTTCGTCTTCTACCTATGTTCTACCTATGAAATAAAGAAGAAACCTTGAGATTACCACATCAGCAACATGTTCATTTATCATTTTCATTGTTTTGTAATGGTTTGAACTTTTTGCAGCAATTTCTGGTTCATTATTCTTACTCTTATCTTGCTGTGCCCTGTATTGTATTCATATATTACATGGTTGCCA
>NW_015174940.1:157098-159080 GCF_001447785.1 Gekko japonicus
CTCGAAGCTGAATTCATAACTCTGGTACTCCAGGTTTATGCCTGTGAAGCCGACGAGTGTTAAAAGGATCCTATAAAGGAAACAACAGAAGACAAGCTGCAGAATTATTTCCCATGGCATGGTTTCAGTCTTGGGGAAAAGTTGGCATTCTAAGGCTTGTTTTGTTTATTTTTTCCTCAACACACCCTGGTACACTTTTACATGTTACTACGTTACACAAACTGATGGTTTCTGTAATACTGGAGAATGAACATGCAGATACTTAAACCCTTTGGAAACAAAGAAATCAAATTTATAATATAGCATTAGGAAGTAATGGATCTCTCCTCGCAATACATTTAAAACTTTGGCTACAGGTACTTCTATTTATCATTTGTATAACATTTTAAAGCTCTAATTCTATGCACTTGTAGTTGGAAGTAAATCCCAATAACAAAGAGAGGCTTTCTTTTCAATAAACATGCATGGTACTTTAAGGGTGGCACCCTGGAACCTGGGTGCTTGCTGGTGCTCAGTAGAGTAGCAGGGGAATGGGGGGGATAGACATTGTGGCAATGGCACAACATCACTTCTGGACCAAACCCAGAAGTGACATCACCATATTGGCGTAACACTAGGATTCTACCCAAACTCCATGGTAAAAACTATAGAGTTTTGGTGGAATTCTAGAGTGGCACACTGTTTCGCATGACCCCCTCTCTTATAGTGCTCATCTGGTAACCCTAGGCATTGACCTGTTGGGCTGCAATCCCACCAAATAGGGATACTTTCAGAAGTATTCGCAACATTGGACTACTAATGCACTGGATTCACCTTTACAACAACGTTTAGGGTAAGGTTGCTGCTTTGCAGATAGGAAAATGAAGCAAAGCTGGAATGACATACCCTAGCCTTACAAAATGCATATAGAGCCAACTGGGGTGTGTGGATTCATTATAACCATTTCAAGATTATAGACAAAGGCAGTGTAGGGCACAGGATTAGGGTTTCCAACTCATAGCTGGCAACTGCCAAGAGAAAATGGAGGAGGGACCTGACTAGTCAATGCTGCACCAGTGCACTTAGGGAATGGTAGAGACTCTAGTGTTTTGCAAAAACTCTCTGGCAAAACTGGTATGTGTTCTTCTCACACCCCACCCCACTGCTGCCATTTTATCTTGCCAGCAGACAATGGGTCTGGCATCCCTACACAGGATGCATGAACCCTTTCTTCATGTAGCGCTTAGTAAGGCAACATATAAGACAATATGTAACAGCTCTGCCTATCTAGGCTCTTTAAGAACTGGGCCTGAATAACAGTCTAATTCAATCCTAGTGTACCAAGTAAGTCCAAAGTCTCTATCCACTGGGCTAAACTGGCTTGACTACAACCCTACACACATTGGCAAGTTTGACAGGCCTATTTTTAGAACTCTTTCCTGGCTTATAAATTATGCCTTGACATCTGTTGGTAAATACACTAATTCTCCCCCAGTAGCCTTCTAATAGGCAACACACTTCCTGGAAAAACCACATCCAGCAGCATTCCATCTGATTTTATCTCAGAGAAGCCTGATGTCAAGCTGGTCAAGAACTGCAGCTGCGTGTCCTTTATGTCTCTTGCTTGCTTGTTACTTTTGGAATGCTTCACTTGGCCATGGATTTCTGTTTGGTCACTCCAACTAGTTGCTTTCAGGGACTTAAGTTTCACCCTCTCTAGACCACATCCTGGCCTGTGAGGCCTTGATCCATCAAGAAGTATTATAGCAACCCAGCTCTTGACACCAGCCACAGAATGCTGAACTATCCAAGCAACAGGTACAGTAGATCTTTTAGCAAATACTTAACATGTTTCTAGGCCTCTTTGATTGAAGTGTACTTTATTTGTGTTTTCATGATTTCTGATGTGTTGGTACTTAAGACAGCTTGAGTGGTACTCTGAGTATACAGCAGATGCACACTGGAGAGGCCTAGATGAAAATTTCAACCTTTCTGTGAAGCTC
>NW_015174941.1:0-4116 GCF_001447785.1 Gekko japonicus
GAGCCTAGAGCAGGGGTCACTGCAGGTGTTGGGGGGAGGTAGTTGTAAACGTCCTGCTTTGTGCAGGGGGGGTGGACTAGATGACTCTGGAGGTCCCTTCCAACTCTACGATTCTATGAGACTGGAGAGCCGCAGCCATTCAGTGGGGAGAACACTGAACTAGCTAAGACAACACAGCATAATAAGGCAGCTTCCTAAACCGGAGTGAAAACCAGGCTTTTCATTTTGAGTATACTTCTGAACGGCTTTCAAAAACAGACACACACATTATCACACTGGACCCGGAAGTCCTGCTCTGTTCCCTCTCCAGCTTACTGAGATAATACCGAGCACACCTGCGCTGCAGTTTTTGGGCAGCTTTCTTCTCGGTGGCCACCAGTGGTCCCTCTAAGCTGTGGAGTCTTGTGAGCAAAAATTCTACTTTGTGAGCTACTGGCATTAAAGTTGTGGGCTAGCAATTAGGTAAAGGTAAAGGTTCCCTTGCTCGAAAGCCAGTCGAGTCCGACTCTAGGGTTGCGGTGCTCATCTCCTTTTCAAAGCCGAAGAGCCAGCGCTGTCCGAAGACGTTTCCGTGGTCATGTGGCCGGCAGGACTAAACACCAAGGCGCATGGAACGCTGGGCCACTGTGTGACATGGAGTGTTGGACTGGGTGGGCCACTGGCCTGATCCAACATTGGCGTCTCTGAAGGTCTTATGTTCTTACTTGCAATTTCTTGCTTCCAAACTGCTAGGTTGGCAGGAGCTGGAAATAGAGACGGGAGCTCACTCCGTCATGCGGTACACTCGGGTCTCGAACTACTGACCTTCCACAGCCTGCAGTTCAGCGTCTTAACCACTTGAGCCACCGCAGCTCTGGGCTAGCAGTTAAGACACTGCATAAATTAGTTCACCCTGAAGCCATCTTTCCTGAGCTAAGACAAAAATCTGTGAGCCAGTGGCTAAAAAACTGTGAGCTAGTTCACACGAACTCAGCTTAGAGGGAACACTGGTGGTCACCGGGACTGGAATCGTGGTGCTAAAAGAATCCAACCAACCAAAGAGCGGGGATTTCTGAGATGCTGAATTTTGGAAAGAATGAAGAGGGGCCTCTTTGCCGCCTGGGGCCAGAAACCAACTGGAACCGCTACAGAAGCATTTGAGGAAACAGTGACTGCTTTCTGAGCAGCCCATGGCAAATCTCCCTGCTGGAATGTTCGCTCTGTATCCTTTCGAGGAGATAATCTCTATGTAAACCAGGAATGGGTTTAAAGCGGATTTACAAGATGGCAAAACCAGTACAGAATGGGTGTAATCCCTGAGGTTTAGAAGGAGGGTGCCTTCGTGCCCCTCCCCTTTCGGTTATTATTCCGTCCCCCCCTACAAATCACGCTCAGCCATAATTGTATTTATTACGTGGACACGCAGCCCACCCCCAATCCTCCGGAGGGTAACTGCATGATAATTATACTACCCAATCCGTGGCCCGGATGCAATAAGACCATTTACACTGCTTCTTGAAGATGCATAGGCTTGGGTTTTGGCTGATGACTGCACAGCTCTGGGAGAGCCACAAAGAATGCCTCTCCGTGCACCCAATTTGGGGCACCAATGCTACTACACCTGAGAGGGTGTTCCTGGGGAATCTTAAGAGATTGGGGAAGGTCACATGGAAGAAGGTGCTCCCTTAAGCACCCACAAAGAGAGGGGAGGAAAAACTAAACCAAACAAGGAAAAACCTCCAAAGGAAGTTTGGGAAACTAGTAAAGGACCAGAAGAGAAGAGATTGGATTTATACTCAAGTTATAGTTAGGAGCTGCGGTGGCTCAGGTGGTTAAGACGCTGAACTACAAGCTGTGGAAGGTTGGTAGTTCAGCAGTTCGAGACCCGAGTGCGCCGCATGACGGAGTGAGCTCCCGTCTCTATTTCCAGCTCCTGCCAACCTAGCAGTTTGGAAGCAAGAAATTGCAAGTAAGAACATAAGACCTTCAGAGACGCCAATGTTGGATCAGGCCAGTGGCCCACCCAGTCCAACACTCCATGTCACACAGTGGCCAGAAATACCAGGTGCCATCAGGAGGTCCAGCAGTGGGGCCAGGACATTAGAAGCCCTCCCACTGTTGGCCCCCCCCAAGCACCAGGAAGACAGAGCATCACTTGCCCCAGAGTTTATAGTTAGGTATAGTTCAACCCAAGTTGAAGTTAAAAACATCAAGAGGTATGGACAGAAGTACGTGTGTTTCCCCCCCAAAAAACACATAAAAACCTCGTAGAGGCCCAAATAAAGCCTCATAAAATAATCAAAGCGACACATGTGCAAAAGGAGCCCTATATGACCTGACGCGTTTCGACCCACAAGAGCCTTGTTCAGAGGTCAAATAGCGCAGAATACAACATGGCACAAAGCCCCTGTGACCCTTGTAAGGCAGTAAACAATTGATATAGGGCCAAAAATGGAATGTTCCAATCTGGAACTGAATGACACAAAACTGGTTTTTGTGTGTGGGGCCACAAAACGTATCTGGCCTTGTGTCAGAAACAATTGCATATATTGGCAATGTTAATATCGCCAATATGTATCTTCCAGTTTAGGTCCTATGAATACAAGTAAAATCTCCTCATCAGGGCCAAAGTGACATCAATATGTAACAGTTTACTTTACTAGTTTTCTAAGCTCTCTTAAGCACACCAGTTCTCGGGCCTGGAGACAATGTGGACCCTGAAACACAGGTGCCATTTGCTTCTGATGACTTCCTAGCCCAGTGGTGGCGAACCTCTGGCACGGGTGCCAGAGGTGGAACTCAGAGCCCTCTCTGTGGGCACGCGTGCCATCGCCCCAGCCAGGCCCAGACCATCATTAAAGTGCCGAATTCTCTGCCAAATAATTTTAAGTACATGAAAGCATTTGGGATTGCTTTCCTTACTTTGTTTGGATCGTCTTAAGTTAATGTATGAGTGGTTTTTTTCTAAAGTAAAACCTCAGTATTCAGGTTTCAATTGCCGTGTTGGCACTTTGCGATAAAGAAGTGGGTTTTGGGTCGCAGTTTGGGCACGCGGTCTCTAAAAGGTTCACCATCACTGTCCTAGCCCGTTGAGAACGCCAGACAAAAACTCCTGAACCGTCGTCAAGGGCGCCCCTACATTTTAATGCAGTCTAGCCCCAAAAGTACAAAGGCACAAGCGGTGGCTGAGTTCTCTAAAACAGACGCTTTGGTGGTTTGACCACGGCCACAGTTACCTCTCCGGGGTGAATGGTGCATTCGATTGGCCTCTCCCAGGGGGGCAGGAAAGGGTACGTGTCCAGCAGCCAAGACAGAGTAGTCTTGTTGGGATGGAACTCTGGCGTTTTCTCCGGGGGATACAGAAACCAGCGCTGCAGAGAGAGAGACGGCGAGAGGCTCAGCACATGTCATTTCACTGACCTTCTGAGATGGGAGAAATCTACGTACCTCCGAGACTGCTTCTCCTGCTATAAGAACATCAGAGAAGCCAATGTTGGATCAGGCCAATGGCCCATACAGTCCAACACTCCATCACACAGTGGCCAGAAATACCAGGTGCCCTCAGGAGGTCCAGCAGTGGGGCCAGGACACGAGAAGCCCTCCCACTGTTGCCCCCCCCCAAGCACCAAGAAGACAGAGCATCCCTTGCCCCAGACATAAGAACATAAGAGAAGCCAATGTTGGATCAAGCCAATGGCCCATCCAGTCCAACACTCTGTCACACAGTGGCCAAAAATACCAGGTGTCCTCAGGAGGTCCAGCAGTGGGGCCAGGACACTAGAAGCCTCCCACTGTTGACCCCCCCCCCCAAGCACCAAGAATACAGAGCATCCCTTGTCCCAGACATAAGAACATCAGAGACGCCAATGTTGGATCAGGCCAAAGGCCCATCCAGTCCAACACTCTGTCACACAGTGGCCCCAGAAACCAGTGCCATCAGGAGGTCCACCAGTGGGGCCAGGACACTAGAAGCCCTCCCACTGTTGCCCCCCCCCCGAGCATCAAGAATACAGAGCATCCTTTGCCCCAGCCTGAGAGTTCCTATCTATACCTTGTGGCTAATAGCCACTGATGGATCTCTGCTCGATATGTTTATCCAATTCCCTCTTATAAGAACGTAAGAGAAGCCAGTGTTGG
>NW_015174941.1:5202-9010 GCF_001447785.1 Gekko japonicus
CCCGCCTACCTCGCAGGGGGTGCCTGTTGTGGGGAAGGGAAGGGAAAGGAGTTTGTAAGCCGCTCTGAGACACCTTTGGGTAGTGAAGGGCGGGGTACAAATCCAATCTCTTCTCCCTCTCTTTTTGTTTTTAAAACGTTTAAATGTTCTGAATGTTTTAAAGATCGTGTTCTTATTCTTTAAACTTATTTTACGCTGTAGTGGATCAAGTTGTTGTGAACTGCCCTGAGTGGGGAAGGGTGGTTAAAAAAAATAAATACTTGATATAATAAATCGATCAATAAATAAAATAGACCCAGGTAGGACTATTTGGCCACTAACTCTCCCCGTCCCTGTGAAGCAATCCCTGTGAAGCAATCAGAATGAGAAACCACGCCCAAGAGTAAATAACCCCAGAAAGCTCAAACAAGAGAGGAAGTCGAGCCACAGGGACAGCAAGCAGAACGCCCAGGGCGACTCAGCAATCTAAAGATGCAGTGGATCGCAGGTTCGATCCTAAGCAAAAAAATTTTTTAACTTGATTTTATTAATTCGTTAGATTTCTATCCCGCCCCCCCGCCGAAGCGGCTCAGGGCGGCTTACAACAATTGCAAAACCAGCATAAGTACACATATAAATACAACTCAATAAAATAGCTCAGCTCATGTCCAATTAAAGAAATACAGTTAAAACCATTTAAATGTGGCAGTGTCGTATAATAAGGTGCAAGTGCAGCACAGCCGATGTAGGGTCTTTGCTACT
The DNA here is from genome assembly GCF_001447785.1 of Gekko japonicus. Lineage (NCBI taxonomy): Eukaryota > Metazoa > Chordata > Lepidosauria > Squamata > Gekkonidae > Gekko > Gekko japonicus. The sequence goes on from NW_015174941.1 coordinate 5,944, forward strand.
GATACGCCTGGCAGAAATGCTCCGTTTTCACGGCCCTGCGGAACTGCTGGAGGTCCCGTAGGGCTCTGATCTCGCTGGGGAGCTCATTCCAGAGGGTCGGCGCCAGTGTTCCCTCTTAAGCCGAGTTCGTGTAAGCTAGCTCACAGAATTTTAGCCTCCAGCTCACGGATTTTTGTCTTAGCTCAGGGAGGATGACTCCAGAGCAAGCTAATTTATGCAGTAGCCAAATCATTCGCTCACAACTTTCATGCCAGCAGCCCACAAAGTAGAAATTTTGCTCACAAGACTCCACAGCTTAGAGGGAACATTGGACTCGGCACCAGTGTTTCCTCTAAGCTGAGTTCGTGTGAGCTAGCTCACAGAATTTTAGCCTCCAGCTCATACATTCTTGTCTCAGCTCAGGAAGGATGGCTCCAGAGCAAGCTAATTTATGTAGTAGCCAAATTGCTTGCTCACTGCTTTGATGCTAGTAGCTCACAAAGCAGACTTTTTGCTCACAAGACGCTACAGCTTAGAGGGAACGGCGCCACCAGGGAGAACGCCTTGGTCCTAGTCGCCGCCAACCTTGGCGTCCCTGACCCGCTTCCACAAGAGAAACTGTCTTGGGAAATAACTAAATGGCTTAAAAATGTCATCCCCATATACCCGTGTGCTCAACGGTTTTTTTCCGGGTTTTTTCGGAAAAAAACGGAAATTTTTGGAAAAATTGAAAAAAATGCTACATTAGCATTTCTTTTGTCTTTTCTAGATTGAAAGTCATTCTGTTACTTTAGGAACATAAAATATGACTATAGACATTTTTATTTGGCATGAAATTATCACAACTAGCATATTAAAAATATAGTGTATCCAAACAATTATTACAAACAGAATACCCACCCACATGCAAAAACAAAACTAAAACCTTTTTCTTTTCTTGTGACAATAGCACCTCCTAAAGGAAGAAATGCATCTTGCATTGGAGAGTTCAGTTTGTAACCTAGGACTGGCTTGTCCTCAGTGCACAGAAATTAGATCAATCTGAAATTATTTGGAAAATATTTGAACACCTTGTCTTAAAATATTTTATTCATCATGTTAAAATAAAACGTTCCATAATCAATTTCCTATATATGTTTTAATTTGTTATTATTAATAAATACATGTACCTCTTTTTATGAAAAGGTTTTAATATTGGCCCTCCTTTCGACTAACCTTTGTTTGGTTTTGGAAAATATTTGAACACCTTGGCTTAAAATATTTTATTCATCATGTTAAAGTAAAACATTCCATAATCAATTTTTTTTCTTTTCTTTTTTCAATTTTTCCAATTTTTCGGAAAAAAACAAAAAGGCTTCAGGAAAAAAATGGGAAAAAACCGTTTCCCCTTCCGAATTTTTCCATTTTTTTTCCGGGCCTTCACTTCTCTATGTGTGACTTGGTCCTCTGTCAGGCTTTTAATCACAGCAGCCTTCTGCAGAGCCGGGCCACCTTCTCCCTCTAAGGGACTCACCTTTCTGCCAAAGATCACCTCGGAATATCCTGGGCCGTGCCAATGGAAAGGCACCCCTGAGCCAGAACCTGAGGAAGACGATGAGACACAGAGAGAGAAGTCAGAAGTGCCACTGAGTTGCCTCTTTAGTCTGTTGCAACCAAAAAAACCCCCACAAAACCCCAACCCAAAATGAATTAACAAGTTTATCAGAATGGGGGCGGGGGGGGGGGCGGGGGCGGACGACATCAGAAGAGCCCTGCTGGATCAGTCCAGTACAATGTTCCCTCTAAGCTGTGGAGTCTTGTGAGCAAAAATTCTACTTTGTGAGCTCCTGGCATTAAAGTTGTGAGCAAACAATTTGGCTACTGCATTAAATTAGTTTGCTCTGGAGCCATCCTTCCTGAGCGGAGACAAAAATGTGTGAGCCAGAGGCTGAAAAACTGTGAGCTAGCTCACACTAATTCAGCTTAGAGGGAACACTGGTCCAGTAGTCCACCTAGTTCAGCCTCCCGTCTCACACAGGGGCCAGCTCCAACCCCCCACACCATCTTGGTCGCCCTCCCCTGTAGTTTTCCCAGCTCTGCAATGTCCTTTTGGAGATATGGTGAGTCCAGAGCTGTACTCAGTATTCCAAGTGAGGCAGAACCATAGATCACCCCCTCTTGCCCGATGCACAGAACGGACTCTTAGTCAGCAGATTCAGGCCTGATTAAACAGGAGGCAAAATAATAATTCACCCACTCGATTCTGCACTCGAGGAACATCTCATTTAAACATAGCAGCACGTGCAGGTCGGACTTTGCCGTTCGGACAAGGGAACGCCCGAGGGTGGGACGCTTCCTCCAGGGTCGGACCCCTTTGAAGAATGCCCCCAAAGCCATCCCGAACGTGCCCAGTCCTCTCATCCCACTTGATGAGCTGGAACTGACCAGCAATCCCAAAACTGTACGCTGCAGTCGTGCCTGGGAGCCGGAATGGAGGGGGCCGGTACTTCTGGAAGAGAGGCCCCCACTCGGTATAGTTATTGTCGCCAAAGAAGTACAGCGTTTCTGCAGAAAAGGAGATAGAATCATAGAGTTGGTACCTCCAAGGGTCATCTAGTCCAACCCCCTGCACGATGCAGGAAATTCACAAATACCTCCCCACACCCCCCAGGGACCGCTGTTCCATGCCCAGATGATGACAGAAAACCTCCAGGATCCCTGGCCAAATTGGCCTGGAGAAAAATGGCTTCCTGACCCCAAAGGGGCGATCGGCATTTCCCTGGGCGTGTCAGAAAGGGCCACAAGAACGAAGCCCTGGGGCAAACCTCCCTGCCCTCCTCATTTCAGACGGCACCACTTTTCCCCCGCCATTTTTTGCCCGCGCGGGCGATCTCTGGCTTTTTTTTAAAAAAATGTTCGCTTTATAGCGCTATAGCACTATAACACTCCAGGCATTCCAGTGGGGTTGATATACTGGTGTTCCGTTATAGCACTATAATGCTATAAAGCAAACATTTTTTTTTTAAAGCCGGAGATCGTCCGCACGGGTGAAAAACAGCGGGGAAAAGTGCATTGGAACCGGGAGAGGAAACTGAAGACTACTTGGAAG
>NW_015174941.1:9072-19775 GCF_001447785.1 Gekko japonicus
TAAAGTGTCGAGCGGCATTGCCCAGAAAGGGCCACGAGAACGAAGCCCTGGGGCAAACCTCCCTGCCCTCCTCATTTCAGACTGCACCACTTTTCCCCCGCCATTTTTTGCCCGCGCGGGCGATCTCCGGCTTTTTTAGAAAAATGGCTTCCTGACCCCAAAGTGGCGATCGGCATTTCCCAGAAAGGGCCACGAGAACGAAGCCCTGGGGCAAACCTCCCTGCCCTCCTCATTTCAGACTGCACCACTTTTCCCCCGCCATTTTTTGCCCGCGCGGGCGATCTCTGGCTTTTTAAAAAAAAAATGTTCGCTTAATAGCGCTATAGCACTATAACACTCCAGGCATTCCAGTGGGGTTGATATACTGCTGTTCCGTTATAGCGCTATAATGCTATAAAGAAAACATATTTTTTTAAAAAAAAAAGCCGGAGATCGCTCGCGCAAGTGAAAAACGGCGGGAAAAGGAGTATCGGAACCGGGAGAGGAAACTGAAGACTACTTGGAAGCGGTTGACAGGTAAAACGCTTCAGCCCCGTTTCCTAAACGGGACAGAAGCGTTTGTGTCTGAAATTACAAATATATTTCGGTAGGGAGCCATTTCTAAAACAGTTCTGTCTGAAATGACAGACCAGAAACCGTTTGGGAACCGTTCCTCTCCCGGATTATATCGTCTGTCTGAAATTCCTCAGTTTTCCGCAAGCAGAATCTTCCTTGGGAGACGGACTCCGCCGAGTCACGCCAAAGGTCTGTCTCTGAACACAGTGCCTCTATTTAATTGACACGGCTGACACCAGTCGACAGAATCCTGCTGCTCAACGGGCCGAGGTTAACGAAACGGCATCACTCAAGAGGAAGGAAGGGCCTCACTCACCACTCCCCAGAGAGGCCAGGTCCTGCGGTTCCAGCAATTGATCCACATAATCTTGGAAGGGCAGGTCGACTGGAACGGAAAAACAGGACGCTGAGAGAACGTGGCAGCCGCTGTGTTTCCCACAAAGGCCGCGAAGCGCCTTCTACGACTCTTCTTGGTTGGTTGGTTTGTATTTTTCATATGTGCATGTGTGAGTGTGTGTGCGCCTGGAAGCTATGGCGACCTCTGGTGACTGACCCCTACTGGGGTCCTGGAGGATATTCCGAGAGGTGGCTGAATAGAGCCTGCCCCCGCCTCCCAATTGCTGGTATTCCTTGGAGGTCTCCCATCCAAGTACTTGCCAGAGTCGACCCTGCTGAGCTTCCGAGATCTGACGGGATCGGGCTCGCCTTGGGGCTATGCAGGTCGGGGCCTTCCTCTCCAATTCCTTATCATTCCATTATGGCTTTAAAAAGCTTCATGTCGTTGAATCCTGGAGCCGGTACAGAAAGCAGACTGCTGAAGCAATGAATTCACCCACCACCACTACAGCGTAAAAAGTTAAGTTTACATATAAAAAAAAAGCCAAGCGAAGAACGTCATGCACATGTATTTTTTTACATCACACAGCAAACATTCCGACGCAAAACGATTAACGCTTGCGCTGGGAAGGGCCACGGGACGTTTCCTTGGAGGTCTCCCATTCAAGTACTTGCAGGAGTCGGCCCTGCTTAGCTTCCGAGATTGGCCTTGCCTGGACTATCCAGGTCCGGGACCTCAACCACTAGAACCATTTCTCTGCCACGGTAAAACACACTGCCTCTGGCTAGTCCCCAGGCCGCAGTGCCAACTGCTTCTCTTCATCCTATGTAATTCCTTGGAGGGTTGAAATTGACCACACCAGATAATAAGCAGCTTCCGGTCAATTTCGCCCTCCTGGGAAAGGAGAAACTGAAAAGCGGCAGATGCGATGTTCCTTATAACAAACCCCAGAAGCACCCATCCTTTCGGTCACTTGGGGGGGCAAAGGTGTACGCAGACCAGTGTTCTCTCTAAGCTGAGTTAGTGTGAACTAGGTCACAGGTTTTTAGCCTCCGGCTCACACATTTTTGTCTTCGCTCAGGAAGGATGGGGCTACAGAGCAAACTGATTTATGCAGTCGCCAAATCACCTGCTCACAACTTTAATGCCGGTAGCTCAGAAAGTAGAATCTTTGCTCACAGGAACTCCACAGTTTAGACGGAACATTGACGCAGACTGCTCGCCCCCAACCCCATCCTCACAACCGCCGGGGAAAGTACCTGGGTGGGTCCTGCCCTCACCTTTGCGGTACGAGTAGGTGTTGGCGGTGCTGAGGCGGACCAGGTGGTCTCCGAACCTGGCCAGTAGCTTCGCCTTCGTGCAGCACTCCTGGAATTCCTGCAGACACAGAGGGAGCAAGACAGACAGATCGGAAGCGAGTTACCTCTAACCGTCACATCCTGGGAGCAATGATAAACACGGTCTAATGTTGCAGACAGAGTCAAAAAAACTCTCAGAAGCGGACCCTTGCCTGGTCATTCGGTCAGTATACACGCACGTCTGAGTCTCTGATGTTCATCGCTTTGCTCTGCTGACTGTTATCGTTATCGCTTTAGACATTTCCTCCCCGCCTGCAGTTTCCCAAGCCTCCTGTAGCACGTGGAGGAGTGGGGAAATCAGACCTGGTTCTCCCAGATTACAGACCGCCGCTCTTAACCGCGACACCAAGAGCACTTCACATCCTTCCAAGCCAGCCAGGCTGAACATCCCCTCCCACCCCACCTCAGGTCCTGAAGCGGCACTGACTCCAGCACCAGGCTGCAGAATAAGAACATAAGAGATGCCAATGTTGGATCAGGCCAAAGGCCCATCCAGTCCAACACTCTGTGTCCCACAGTGGCCAGAAATACCAGTGCCATCAGGAGGTCCAGCAGTGGGGCCAGGACATTAGAAGCCCTCCCACTGTTGACCCCCGCCCAAGCACCAAGAAGACAGAGCATCACTTGCCCCGGAGTCCCTATCTATACCTTGTGGGGCTAATAGCCACTGATGGACCTCTGCTCCATATGCTTATCTAATTCCCTTTTGAAGCCGTCCATGCTTGTAGCCGCCACCACTTCCTGTGGCAGTGAATTCCAAGTGTTGGGTGAAGAAGGACTTCCTTTTATCCGTTCTAACCCGACCGCTCAGCAATTTCATGGAGTGCCCACGGGTTCTTGTATTGTGAGAATCCTGAACCCTCAGTTGACAGTGGGAGAGCTTCTAGTGTCCTGGCCCCACTGGTGGACCTCCTGATGGCCCCTAGTATTTTTGGTCTCTGTGTGACAGAGTGTTGGACTGGATCGGCCACTGGCCTGATCCCACATTGGGTCTCATGCCAATCGAACAGCACCTTTAAATATAGTGTGACCCACAGACAGAAGCTATAGTTCAGTGGGCTTTGCAGGCAAGAAGATCCGGAGTTCAAATCCTGATATCTTCATGTAGCAGATGCCGGAAAAGACCTTTCCCTTGGAGAACCACTGTTGGTTGGAACGTACTGTATTAAGCTAGATAGATCGATGGCGTAACTTAGCATGAGGCAGCTTCACGCGTTCAGACAGCCAGCTTGGTGTAGTGGTTAGGAGTGCGGACTCTAATCTGGGAGAACCGGGTTTGATTCCCCACTCCTCCACGTGCAGCCGCTGGTGTGACCTTGGGTCAGTCACAGTTCCCTCAGAGCTGTTCTCTCAGGAGCAGTCCTCAAAAGAGCTCTCTCAGCCCCACCAACCTCACAGGGTGTCTGTCTGTTGTGGGGAGGGGAAGGGAGAGGAGATTGTGAGTCGCTCTGACTGAGGCTCCTTTGGGTAGTGAAGGGCGGGGAATAAGTCCAATCTCCTCTTCTCTTCATACAGAACCACCACATTGCTCACCCATCTTGGTCCCTCCCAGCCACATTTAACCTAAAACTACAGTCTGGGGGGGCACTCACCGTATTGTTGGTTATTCCCTGGAGAATAACTGGCCTGGCGAAGGCATACCTGAGAAATTAAGAAGACATCTGTCATGCTTATAATACCGGACGACAGATCGCTGAGTTGTGTTCCTCTGCGGTACTCAGGAGCCTGTGAACCCTCCAGAGGGCGTGTGCACACGGCTGCTTTCAGGCACAGGTGCGACTCCTAATTATGTCATGGGCTACACCCGGGGACCAGTGTTCCCTCTAAGGTGTGGAGTCTTGTAAGCAAAAATTCTACCTTGTGAGCCACTGGCATTAAAGTTGTGAGCGATCGATTTGGTTGCTGCATCAATTACGTGTGCTTTGGAGCCATCCCTTCCTGAGCGAAGACAAAAATCTCTGAGCTGGAGGCTAAAAAAACTGTGAGCTGGCTCACACTCACTCAGCTTAGAGGGAACACTGCCGGGGACCTCTAGAATCCAAAACTTCCTCCAAGGAGCCCAGGGTGACAGTCACGGGCATCTCTCAGCCAAACCTAACACACAAGAGTCCTCGCAAGGAGAGCCACACACACTACCCAAAGCAGCTTGGAGGAAGAGAAGGACGACATTATAAAGCTGGATAGAACCACAAGCATCAGCCCTTGTGTGCTGCGGGACAGCTCGCTCTGCAAACACGGGGGGGGCAGCACAAAGGGAAAGTGCATTTCTACATGGACTGGGGGGGGGGGCATTTGGAGCCCATAACGGACAAATGCTTTACCCCCGTAGGAGTTCTGTCCCCACTGCTACCCAAAGCAGCTTGGAGGAAGAGAAGGACGACATTATAAAGCTGGATAGAACCACAAGCATCAGCCCTTGTGTGCCGCGGGACAGTGCATTTCTACATGGACTGGGGGGAGGGACGGGCATTTGGAGCCCATAACGGACAAATGCTTTACCCCCGTGGGAGTTCTGTCCCCACTGCTGGACCTCCTGATGGCCCCTGGGTTTTGACCACTGTGTGATACAGAGTGTTGGACCGGATGGGCCACTAGCCTGATCCAGCATGGCTTCTCTTCTGTTCTTATGTCTGGGGCAAGGGATGCTCTGTATTCTTGGTGCTTGGGGGGGGGGGCAACAGTGGGAGGGCTTTTAATGTCCTGGCCCCACTGCTGGACCTCCTGATGGCACCTGGTATTTCTGGCCACTGTGTGACACGGAGTGTTGGACTGGATGGGCCTTTGGCCTGATCCAACAGTGGCTTCTCCTATGTTCTTAATATGGAGCAGAGGTCCATCAGTGGCTATTAGCCACAAGGTATAGATAGGGGCTCTGGGGCAAGTGATGCTCTGTCTTCTTGGTGCTTGGGGGGGGGGTCAACAGTGGGAGGGCTTCTAGTGTCCTGGCCCCACTGGTGGACCTCTTGATGGCCCCTGGTATTTTTGGCCACTGTGTGATACTGAGTGTTGGACTGGATGGGCCACAGGCCTGATCCAACACTGGCTTCTCTTATGTTCTTATGTTAGGTATAGATAGGAGCTCTCGGTCTGGGGCAAGAGATGCTCTGTATTCTTGGTGCTTAGGGGGGCAGCAACAGTGGGAGGGCTTCTGGAGTTCTGGCCCCACTGGTGGACCTCCTGATGGCCCCTGGTATTTTTGGCCGATGTGTGACCCAGAGTGTTGGACTGGATGGGCCACAGGCCTGATCCAACATGGCTTCTCTTACGTTCTTATGTCTGGGGCAAGTGGTGCTCTCTATTCTTCGTGCTTGAGGGGCAACAGCTTGTGGGCGACAAAGGCCCAAAGCACCACGGATTGTTTGCTAGCCAAACAGCACACGGCACTCAGCCTAAGTCAGGTCTTCCACCTTCACCGCAGTCAATCAGGTGGAGGAACGGACAGGAGCCGTCTGATCAGCAACGCCGTTTCCTCCTAATGAATCAGCATGCAGATGATTCAGAAAGTGTTAATAGGTGAGCTTCTTAAGGATTGGGAAGATGATGCTGGCTGTGAACCCTGGAAAAGACAATCTGCTTGTTTCTTTACGCCTGTCACAAGACAAGGCTGACATCGCCAGAATCAATAATTTACACTGGGGGGGGGGGTTTGAACGGAACCCAAAAGGGCATAAAAATCAAAACACTGAGCATGACTCGAACGGCTAAGATTTTTTTTAAACTCAATTATTTAGGTGACAAAGAAGAAGAGGAGATTGGATTGATAACCCGCCCTTTATAACCCGCTGAGAGAGCTCTCTTGAGGACTGCTCATGAGAGGACAGCTCTGAGAGAACTTGTGACTGGCCCAAGGTCACACCAGCAGCCGCGTGTGGAGGAGTGGGGAATCAAACCCGGTTCTCCCAGATTAGAATCCACGCTCCTAACCACTACACCACAGCTGGCTCCCTGTAGCAAGGGGCCAACTGTCTCAATTGAGACCCAGTCGCCATATTTTGTAGATACTGCCCCCTTCTGCTAAAAGTGGGTAGGACAAGAGGGGAGGATAAGACGGTGGGCTCACTTAACTGCTCAATGAACTGGGCGTAAGTGAGGGTGGCGTCTCTTCTCTCCACTGTGCAGCTGTCCTCCTCCAGTAGAGCGGCGTGCTGGCTGGTCAACCTGTGAGAGCGAATGAGAACACCTCTGAAATACAGCCAGGTGAAGCACTGCTTCATTTTGGGTAGGGATGAAGCTTGGGTACCTCAATGCCACACAAGGAGGAGGAAGAAGAAGAAGAAGAGGGTTGGATTTATACCCCACCGTTCACTCGGAGTCTCAGAGCGGGTTCTAATCGCCTTCCCTTCCTCTCCTCATTCTCTGAGAGAACTTGTGAATGACCCAAGGTCACACCAGCAGCTGCATGTGGAGGAGTGGGGGGTCAAACCCGGTTCTCCCAGATTAAGAGTCCGCGCTCTTAACCGCTACACCAAAGTGTAGTAAAAACATCCCAATATTCCTTGCATTACATTCAGTATTTAGGGGCTGTAACTCTAGCAGGGGATGAGATTTCTGGGACACAGGTTAGAAACGTAGCAGGAAGTCCTAAGTGGGAAGGGCCTGTGGCTCAGTGGCAGAGCACCTGCTTGGCACGCAGAAGATCCCAGGTTCAATTCCCGGCATCTCCAGTTTAAAAAAGGGACCAGGCAGTGAGTGATGTGAAAGAAGCCACTGTTGTTGTGAGGGTAAAAGGCATGGAGAAGCGTGGTTTCTTGGGAGGAAGGATGGGACGGAATCGGTTTTCGACTGACTTACCAGCCTCCATCGGATTCCAGGGATGCCAGAACTTCAGGAAACGCCAGGAAACACTTCAGTATAAGCGACAGCAGGAAAAATGGCTCTCTCGGGCCCATCTGTCCCAAGATCCTGTGCAATGCGGAAACACAAGCTTTGTGAGCTCCTGGCATTAAAGTTGTGAGTGAGTGATTTGGCAGCTGCATTTGCCCTTCCTGAGCGAAGACCAAGATGTGTGGGCCGGAGGCTAAAAAACGGTGAGCTAGCCCACACTAACTCAGCTTAGAGGGAACACTGGTAGAGCCCAAGGATCGCGTCGCTATGTATCGATGACACCTGAACGTGGATGACGCCGCCTCACACCAAGTCAGACCGCCGTTCCATCTAACTGAAGCAATCTTTGCTCGGACCGGCAGCCGCTCTGCAGGGTCCCAAGGAGAGAAACTGCCCAGGTTGCTTTACCCGCAACTGCAAGGAACAGAATTTTCTGGGACACAGGCTAGGAACGTAGCAGGAAGTCCCCCAGTGGGAAGGGGCCGTGGCTCAGTGGCGGAGCACCTGCTTGGCACGCAGAAGATCCCAGGTTCAATTCCCGGCATCTCCAGTTTAAAAAAGGGACCAGGCAGTGGGTGATGTGAAAGAAGCCCCGGAGAGCTCCTGCCAGTCTGAGCGGACAATACTGCCCAAGGGTCCGATTCAGTATAAGGCAGCTTTGTGTGTCCAAGATGGAGACTTCAGCTTGGAGGGAGACAGCGATTAGAGTACTAAACTGGAACTGGAGGGACCAGACTTCAAATCCTCTCATTGCCGTGAAGCTGGCTGCTTGAAGTTGGGCCTGCTGCTCTCCCTCGGCCCCACCTACCTCACAGGGCTGTTGTGAGCAAAGTTCCCTCTAAGCTGTGGAGTCTTGTGAGCAAAAATTCCACTTTGTGAGCTACTGGCGTTAAAGGTGAGAGCAAGCCATTTGGCTACTGCATAAATCAGTTTGCTCCGGAGCCATCCTTCCTGAGCTGAGACAAAAACGTGTGAGCCGGAGGCTAAAAAACGGTGAGCTAGCTCACACTCACTCAGCTTAGTGGGAACACAGGTTGTGAGGGTAAAAGGCGTGGAGAAGCGTGGCTTCTTGGGAGGAAGGATGGGATGGAATCGGTTTTCGACTGACTTACCAGCCTCCATCGGATTCCAGGGATGCCAGAACTTCAGGAAACGCCAGGAAACACTTCAGTATAAGCGATAGCAGGAAAAATGGGTCTCTCGGGCCCATCTGTCCCAAGATCCTGTGCAATGGGGAAACACAAGCTTTGTGAGCTCCTGGCATTAAAGTTGTGAGTGAGTGATTTGGCAGCTGCATTTGCCCTTCCTGAGCGAAGACCAAAATGTGTGAGCCGGAGGCTAAAAAACGGTGAGCCAGCCCACACTAACTCAGCTTAGAGGGAACACTGGTAGAGACCGAGGATCGCATCGCTATGTATCGATGACACCTGAACGTGGATGACGCCGCCTCACACCAAGTCAGACCGCCGTTCCATCTAACTGAAGCAATCTTTGCTCGGACCGGCAGCCGCTCTGCAGGGTCCCAAGGAGAGAAACTGCCCAGGTTGCTTTACCCGCAACTGCAAGGAACAGAAGCTGGGATCTCCCTTGGAAGAAGATCCATTTAAAGGATACCTCTGGCAGCTGGTGTCGCAAAAGATCTCTCTTTCAAAAGAGCCAGTTTGGTGTAGCTGGTTAGGAGCACGGACTCTAATCTGGGAGAACCGGGTCGGATTCCCCACTTCTCCACATGCAGCCAGCTGACGTGACCTTGGGTCAGTCACAAGTTCTCTCAAGGGCAGGCCTCTGAGAGCCCTCTCGGCCCCACCTACCCCCCAGGGTATCTGTTGTGGGGAGGGGAAGGGATTGTAAGCTGCTCTGAGACTCCTTCGGGTAGTGAAGGGCAGGGTATAAATTCAATACCATCGTCATCTTCTCCACCTCCCCTCCCCACAACAGACACCCTGGGAGGTAGGTGGGGCTGAGAGAGCTCTGATGGAAACTGCTCTTTTTCAAGGACAGCTGTGCCAGACCTATGGCTTGCCCAAGGTCATCCAGCCAGGTGCAAGTGGAGGAGGAGTGGGGAATCAAACCTGGTTCTCCATATTAGAGTCCACCACTCTTAACCACTACACCAAACTCAGTGTGTTTGGTGGGGGGTTTCCTCTCTCCCAGTTTAGCTGGCAGGTACCACTAAAGGAGCTGCGGTGGCTCAAGTGGTGAAGACGCTGAACTGCAGGCTGTGGAAGGTCAGTAGTTCAGCAGTTCGAGACCTGAGTGTGCCGCAGGACGGAGTGAGCTCCCATCTCTAGTTCCAGCTCCTGCCAACCTAGCAGTTTGAAAGCAAGACATTGCAAGGAGATAAATAGGTACCACTTCAGTGGGAAGGGAACAGCGTTCCGTGCGCCTCGGTGTTTAGTCATGCCAGCCACATGACCACGGGAACGTCTTCGGACAGCGCTGGCTCTTCGGCTTGGAAACGGAGATGAGCGCCGCAACCCTAGAGTCGGACTCGACTGGCTTTCGAGCAAGGGAACCTTGACCTTTACCTTAAACTCTGCAAAGAGGACTCCAAAACGGATCATGCAGTCCTCTCCAGCTCTTTGTTCATCCTGGTAGCGAATGGGAGGCAGACGGTGAGGCGCAGGGAGGAAGCCCACGTGTCACAGCTGCAAAATTAGGACCGAGATCAGGGGATCCGGCTGCTGCTGGCACAGAAAAGCAAGAGAGATCATCTTCCACACAGCACTGCGCTGCGCCTTCCCTCGAACTGCCTGGCTGCGACTCCCCCCACACCCACCATCCCTCCCCAGCTTTACATTGTACCTTGTTTTGCTCACCAGAGCCTAGCAGCTGGCTGGGGAGATCTTCAAGCTTTCTGCAGCGCCTCTCTGCTCAGCATTCTGGGACTTGCAGTCCAAAAGCATCTTACCCTAGGAAACAGGCTCACAAGAAAGGCTTCTGAAAGCCTCCACCCTGGCAGCGGCGTGCTTGGAAATGCCTCCAGGCGACCGTCTCCTTCCCAAGCCAGGAAGTCTCAAGTTTCCACGCACGCTTCCCAGAGCCGGAATGGCTCCAGGACTACACTACCCAGCAGGCCTAGCGGTCGCACCGACCTATGCCTGGTACCCAGAGGACAAAGAGGCAGGGATGGCGAAAGCCAGCGGTTGCTATTGGTTACAACGACGTCACCCAGGAAGCACTGCTGCTGCAATAGGCCTGTTTCAGTTCTCTGGACTGCTAAGGGTGGAACTGGAGGCAAGGGCTGCAGTTTGCAATCCAATGTTCCAGGCAAGGGAGGGTTTGCAGGCTGCAGTTTGCAATCCAATGTTCTGGCAAAGGGAGGTTTTGCAGGCTGCAGTTTGCAATCCAATGTTCTGGCAAAGGGAGGGTTTGCAGACTGCAGTTTGCAATCCAATGTTCCAGGCAAGGGAGGGTTCGCAGGCTGCAGGTTGCAATCCAATGTTCCAGGCAAGGGAGGGTTTGCAGGCGGCAGTTTGCAATCTAATGTTCCAGGCAAGGGAGGTTTTGCAGGCTGCAGTTTGCAATCCAATGTTCCAGGAAAGGGAGGGTTTGCAGGCTGCAGTTTGCAATCCAATGTTCCAGGAAAGGGAGGGTTTGCAGGCTGCAGTTTGCAATCCAATGTTCCA